>NW_024082451.1:101618-168217 GCF_003009895.1 Hyaena hyaena
GTTTCCTGCTTTCTCCTCTAGGGTGTTGATAGTTTCCTGTCTCACGTTCAGGTCCTTTATCCATTTTGAGTTGATTTTTGTGCATGGTGTGAGAAAATGATCTAGTTTCATTCTTCTGCATGTTGCTGTCCAATTCTCCCAACACCATCTGTTAAAAAGGCTGTCTTTTTTCCATTGGATATTCTTTCCTGCTTTGTCAAAAATCAGTTGGCTGTATACTTTTGGGTCCACTTCTGAGTTCTCAATTCTGTTCCATTGGTCTATGTGTCTGTTTTTGTGCCAATACCATACTGTCTTGATGACGACAGCTTTGTAGTAGAGGCTAAAGTCTGGCACTCTACACATTCAATGCAATTCCAATCAAAATTGCACCAGCATACTTCTCAAAACTATAACAAACTATCCAAAAATTTGTATGGAACCACAAAAGACCCCGAATAGCCAAAGTAATACTGAAAAATAAAACCAAAACGGGAGGTATCATCATCCCAGAAATTAGTATATTTTAAATACATGTTTGCAAAATAGCTATAGAATGCCTTTAAAATATTGGTAAGTGGTTTTTTGGCTCATTTTTGAATCTTAAACTTTTGCTCCATAAGCTCTGCACCAGAAAAAGTTCCTGGAATAAGGAAAAATCAGGTATACATCAGAAAAGATATGTAATATTATCTCCATGATCCAGAGGCCAGAACAAAATTTCAAGCAAGTGGGACAAAAAGCAGGATCAAAGGAGTTCTCTTGGATAATGTGTTTCCCTCCTCAAATGGCAACTGTGGGAAGAATACCTTGGAATACTCCAAGAAGTGTCTGACAACTGGTCCACCAGTATGGCAATTCTGAGCCAGAGAAATGCACGGCGCTCTACCGAAAAAGATGAAACTCTTAGCAGAGCTGTCTCAGGTTGCATGTTCTATTGATGGAGTCTCCACATGTACTAAAATTGTTTTCTAGATTTAGCCCAGACTTATGATTGGGGTGCCTGGGTGGATCAGTTGGTTAAGTGTCCAACTCTTGTTTTCAGCTCAGGTCACAATCTCACAGTTCATGGGATAAAGCGCTGCATCGGAGTCTGGTTAGGATTCTCTCTTTCACTCTGTCTCTACCTCTCTTCTGCTTGTGTTCTATCACTCTATCACTCTCTAAATAAATAAATACACTTAATAAGCCAAACATATGGTTAAACTTCATTCAGAGGTTCCAGTTTGCATTAATAAAAATCAGCACCTAGAATAATCAATATTTGTTGCAAGATGGAGCTAGAGTACTATGGCTCTTATAGTTCCCAAAGTGCTTTTTTATACAAATCACCAAACTTTAATCATCTCTAAAATCCCGTGAGGTATTCATATGCTGCCTCTTTTAGAAGTGAGAGAAATGATTCTCAAAGAACTTAGGCGACTTGTTCAAGATCATGCAGTGGTGAGTAAATCAATATATTAAAAGTTAGCGACATATGAAGTGCTAAATAAAAATAGAAAAGGTATAATAAAAGTGATCCTTTTTCATGGAACTCCATTCAACACGAAAGGTAATGAGTCTCTTAGCCTTTCCCTCCCCCTCCTCCTCAACTCAATCTTTCTTTACTCATATGAGAACACACATCAACCATAAATGCTTCTTGAGGAGAGTTCTGATAATGCCAAGCAAGAGCCCTATAGATCTTAGCCTCTCCTTTGTTCATCAGTTGGACATTCACCTGACCTCACTCCATTCTAAACTCCTTGGGGCTCAAAAGTTGACATTTGATTTCACATGATGTCGATCACAGATCTTTATGAAAACTGTCTAGGAGGTTGTGTATGACTTTGCTGCTTCCAAGGATCTGTGTCCCAATTGAGTACAGAGGACTTAAACTCTTTTCCTGTTTAAGATCAGCACTTTAATTATACAATTAGAAAATGGATATGAACTTGCATTGCCTGGGTTCTGGGTTGCACAGTGATGGTGAAAAACTGACAGCCTACTGGGGGAAACTTGGTTAGTTATTATGGGGTGTGGGAGTTGGAAGACCTGATCTCAATCCTTCATTGTTAAAGAAATATGGAAAGAACCTAAGTGTCCATCAATGGACAAATGGATCAAGAAGATGTTGTTTATCTATACAATGGAATACTACATGGCAATGAGAAAAAATGAAATCTGGCCATGTATAGCAACATGGATGGACCTTGAGGGTGTTATGCTTAGCGAAATAAGTCAGGGAGAGAAGGACAAATACCATATGTTTGCACATGTAGGAGGATTAGGAGGAACTTAACGGAGGACCAAGGGGGAGAAGAAGGGGGGAAATAGTGGTGGAGAGGGAGAGAGGTAAACCATGAAAGATTCTTGAATACTGAGAACAAACTGAGGAGTGGTGGGTGTGGAACGGGGAGAGGGGAGATGGGCATGATGGAGGAGAGTACTTGTGGGGATGAGCACTGGGTGTTATATGGAAACCAACTTGACACTAAACTATTTGTAAAAAAAATAAATTTAAAAAAAGAAGAAAAATAAAAGGATTATTTGATTAAAAACAAAAAGAAAGAAAGAAAGAGGGAGGGGGCAAGATGGTGGAGAAGTAAGAAGCTCTGTACTTGCACTCTCACCCATACATCACACGGAAAAGATCTGAAGCCATTGGAAACCTTACAAAACCTGAGAGATTGGGAGAAAAAGGACGCAGAATAGACTGAGAAAGGCTTCTAACGTGAGTGCGAACTGAGGAAGATAAAATCTGGCCGGGATCGGAGACTCCAGGGTCGGAGGCGATCCCCCTCTACCCTCTACAGGGAGTGAGAGGGGAAAAAGAGAGAGTCCGAAACAGAAAAACCTCTGCTCAGGGGGAAAAACCTCCTCTCGGGGCATAGAAAGACAGTACTTGCCAAATACCTGCATGCCAGGTCCCCTCGCGCCAACTGGTCCCGAGGGGTGGGGGTGGGGCTGCTGAGCACACAGACTGCTTCTTTGTGCTGGCTCCTGGCGGGCTGGACTTCAGAGTAGAGGCGCACCTGCCGCCATTGTCTTCCCAGCTAGCTTTGCCCCTGAAAGAGCCATGCGTGTACATCGGGCGTCCGCGCTCTTGGTAGGCTGGAACTCTAGAGGGAAGGCAAAGAGCTAAAAACTGGGAGATTTGCCTGTGAGTTCATGTTTCGGATGAGGAGCATAGAGGGAGCTGGTTTTCCTCACTCCAGCGGGCTCCTCCCACCCGGCAGGCAAGCCCACGCCCATGATCACCAGCCCAACCCAGAGAAGGAAGCAGCAATTCTGACTCCACCCCCAGAGCGAGGCTGGAGGCCTGTAGTTGCCCAGAGGGGATTGCCTGGGAAGTTGTGCCTAAGACAATTTCTGAAGGGCACGTGGACTGCGATTTGGAGATTGGGACTGGCCTGAGTTGAAGAGTGCAACCAACTTTGGCTGCACCCCCGGTATGGGTAGTTTACACGCCCAAAAAAGCGAGGTGCAGCGCTTGGTTCAAGAAGAGACAGGAGCACCGTCACTCTCCTCCCCACAACCGCCAAGGCAGAGCTCCCGCCTGAGGCATTGGATCACGCCACGCCCATTCCTGCTTGAGAGCTGCCCTCCTCCCTTTTTTTTTTTTTTAATTTTTTCTTTTTTTCTTCTTCTTTCTCTTTTCTCTCTTTTCCCCCCAGAACACTGACCTGATTAACTCTCATCACTGGCTTGCTTAAACAATCACAAGTCCATTCTGCAGACGTAAATTCTACACCTACCGAAATTTTCATCTCTTTGTCTCAGGAGTAATTAGACTATATAGTTTCTCTGGATAATACCAGCATCCTTCTGTCACTATTCCAACCGTATTCTACCCTTTACCTCTTTGAAAAAAGCTTCTTTTCTCTTCTGCCTGTTCATTCTATTTCCAATTTTGCCTCATCCCTGCCCCGTCTCCTCTCTCTTTCTCTATGTTCTTGAACAAGCAGTGCATACACACGGCTATTTAACTGTAGCTGGGAAATCCGGTTATATGCTTTAAACCGTTCTTTGTCCATCGGTTTTCTTCTTTTTGCCTTTTCTTTTCCCCTTTTTGACCCTTTTATGTATTTTATACTCCCTATTATTTGCCCTCCGTCCTCTGTCTTTTCTCTTAACTTTTTCGTTTTCCCTTTCGCTTTGCATGTTAGTTGAATTAGCCTGTGCGTTTTTGTGCTCCTGCTCCCTGTGTGTTTGTCTGTCTGTTTTCTTTTCCAGGGCTACCTCAAAAAAGAAGCCAGAGTACACAAGGTGGAGAGTCCCAAATATCACTACGAATAGGAAAATAAAATAACCAAGGTCCCAACAAGAGAGACCAAGAAATACCATTCAAAAAACACTCTCTGAAAGGATAGGCCCTGGACAGTCAAAAGTTTTCTTGGATATAGCAGTGCTCATAGATACAGAGAGCATAACAGTTCTTTAAAACCAACAAGAACCGGAAACCTAACTAAAATGACGAAAGGAAAGAGCTCTCCTCAAAGAAACTCCAAGAAGAAATGACAGCTAATGAGCTGCTCAAAACAGATATCAGCAGCATAACTGAACAAGATTTTAGAATAATAATGGTAAAATTAATAGCTGGGCTTAAAAAAAACATAGGGGACATCCAAGAAACTATGGCTACAGACAGAATGGAAAATGAAAATAGGCATGAAGAATTAAAAAATGCGATAAATGAGATACATAATAAATTAAGGCCTCCAATGCACGGATTGAAGAGGCAGAAAGGAGAATAAGTGATTTAGAAGACACCATTATAGAAAAATAAAAAGCTGACAGAAAAAGAGACAAACTGATCCAGGAAAAGGAAAGAAGATTTCAAGAGCTCAGCGATATGGTCAAACGCAACAATATCCATGTCATAGGAATCCCAGAAGAGGAAGAGAGAGGGAAAGGTGCTGAAGGAGTCCTGGAACAAATTATAGCAGAGAACTTCCCCGACCTGGGGAAGGAAGTAAATGTGGAAATACAAGAGGCTCAGAGGACTCCCCTCAGACATAACTTGAATCGATCTTCTGCACGGCATATCATAGTAAAAATGGCAAAATACCAGGACAAAGAGAGAATTTTGAAAGCAGCTAGGGAGAAAAGGGCCCTAACATACAAAGGGAAACCTATCAGAGTGGTGACAGACCTATCTACTGAAACTTGGCAGGCCAGAAAGGAATGGCAGGAGATCTTCAATGTGATGAACAGTAAAAATATGCAGCCAAGAATCCTCTATCCAGCAAGCCTGTCATTCAAAATAGAAGGAGAGATAAAAACCTTTCCAAATAAACAGAAATTGAAAGAATTTGTCACCACGAAGCCAGCCCTACAAGAAATCCTGAGGGGGATGCTCTGAAGGAAAGGTTGCAAGGAACAAAGATACCAGAGACACCACCACAAACATGAACCCTACAAAAGATACAAAGACTCTAAACCCACATATTTCAATAATAACACTGAATGTAAATGGGCTGAATGCTCCAATCAAAAGACATAGGGTAGCAGAATGGATTAAAAAACAAAATCCATCTATATGCTGTCTACAAGAAACTCATTTTAGACGGGAAGATACCTTCAGATTAAAAGTAAGGGGATGGAGAAATATATATCATGCTACAGGAAATCAAAAGAAAGCCGGAGTAGCGATACTTATATCAGACAAACTGGACTTTAAATTAAAGACAATCACAAGAGATGAAGAAGGGCACTACATAATAATTACAGGGTCCATCCATCAGGAAGAACTAACAATCATAAATGTCTACGCACCGAATATGGGAGCACCTAAATATCTAAAACAATTAATCACAAACAGAAACAAGCTTATAGATAAGAATGTGCTAATAGCAGGGGACTTTAATACTCCGCTTACAGCAATGGATAGGTCAACCAGACAGAAAATCACTAAAGAAATAATGGACTTGAAAGACACATTGGACCAGATGGATCTGACGGATATATTTAGAACTTTACATCCTGAGGCCAGGGAATTTACTTTCTTCTCAAGTGCGCATGGCACATTCTCCAAGATAGATCACATACTGGGACATAAAGCAGCCCTCAATAAATATAAAAGAATAGAGATCATACCATGCACACTGTCAGATCACAATGCTTTGAAACTTGAAATCAATTACAGGAAGAAGTCTGGAAAACCGCCAAAAACATGGAGGTTAAAGAACACCCTTCTAAAGAATGAATGGGCCAATCAGGCAATTAGAGAGGAAATTAAAAAATATATGGAAACAAATGAAAATGAAAACACAACAATTCAAAATCTATGGGATGCGGCCAAGGCAGTCCTAAGAGGAAAGTACATTGCTCTCCAGGCCTATTTCAAGAGATTAGAAAAAGCACAAGTCCAAAATCTAACAGCTCACCTAAAGGAGCTAGAGGCAGAGCAACAAGAACGCCCTAAACCCAGTAGAAGAAGAGAAATAGTAAAAATTAGAGCAGAAATAAACAACATAGAGACCAAAGAAACAATTGAACAGATCAATGAAACCAAGAGTTGGTTTTTTGAAAAAGTAAACAAAATTGACAAACCTCTAGCCAGGCTTATCAAAAAGAAAAGAGAGAGCACCCAAATAGACAAAATTATGAATGAAAATGGACTTATTACAACCAACCCCTCAGAAATACAAGCAATTATCAGGGAATACTATGAAAAATTATATGCCAACAAATTGGACAACTTAGAAGAAATGGACAAATTCCTAAACACACACTCACTACCAAAATTCACACGGGAAGAAATAGAAAACCTGAACAGACCCATAACGAGTGAAGAAATCGAATCAGTGATCAAAAATCTCCCAACAAATAAGAGCCCTGGACCTGATGGTTTCCCTGGGGAATTCTACCAGACATTTAAAACAGAATTAATCCCAATTCTTCTCAAGCTATTCCAAAAAATAGAAGTCGAAGGAAAACTCCCGGACTCATTTTATGAAGCCAGCATCACTCTGATTCCCAAGCCAGACAGAGATCCAGCAAAAAAAGAGAACTATAGGCCAATATCCTTGATGAATACGGATGCAAAAATTCTCAACAAGATCCTTGCAAATCGAATCCAGCAGCATATCAAAAGAATCATCCACCAAGATCAAGTGGGATTCATTCCTGGGTTACAGGGCTGGTTCAACATTCGCAAATCAATCAATGTGATCCATCATATCAATAAAAGAAAAGATAAAAACCATATGATCCTGTCAATAGATGCAGAAAAAGCATTTGACAAAATACAGCATCCCTTCTTAATAAAGACTCTCGAGAAAGTTGGGATAGAAGGAACCTACTTAAACATCATCAAAGCCATCTATGAGAAGCCTTCAGCTAACATCATCCTCAACGGGGAAAAACTGAGAGCTTTCCCCCTGAGATCAGGAACACGACAGGGATGTCCACTCTCACCACTGTTGTTTAACATAGTGCTGGAAGTCCTAGCATCAGCCATCAGACAACAAAAGGAAATCAAAGGCATCAGAATTGGCAAAGAGGAAGTCAAACTTTCACTCTTCGCAGATGACATGATACTCTACATAGAAAACCCGACAGACTCCACCAGAAGCCTACTAGAACTGATCCAAGAATTCAGCCAAGTTGCAGGGTACAAAATCAACGTACAGAAATCGGTTGCATTTTTATACACCAATAATGAAGCAACAGAAAGAGAAATCAAGAAACTGATCCCATTCACAATTGCACAAAAAACCATAAAATACCTCGGAATAAACCTAACCAAGGATACAAGAGATCTGTATGATGAAAACTATAGAAAACTTATGAAGGAAATTGAAGAAGACACAAAGAAATGGAAAAACATTCCATGCTCATGGATAGGAAGAATAAATATAGTTAAGATGTCATTACTACCTAAAGCACTCTACACATTCAATGCAATTCCAATCAAAATTGCACCAGCATACTTCTCAAAACTAGAACAAACTATCCAAAAATTTGTATGGAACCACAAAAGACCCCGAATAGCCAAAGTAATACTGAAAAATAAAACCAAAACGGGAGGTATCACCATCCCAGACTTCAGCCTCTACTACAAAGCTGTCATCCTCAAGACAGTATGGTATTGGCACAAAAACAGACACATAGACCAATGGAACAGAATTGAGAACTCAGAAGTGGACCCAAAAGTATACAGCCAACTGATCTTTGACAAAGCAGGAAAGAATATCCAATGGAAAAAAGACAGCCTTTTTAACAGATGGTGTTGGGAGAACTGGACAGCAACATGCAGAAGAATGAAACTAGATCATTTTCTCACACCATGCACAAAAATCAACTCAAAATGGATAAAGGACCTGAACGTGAGACAGGAAACTATCAACACCCTAGAGGAGAAAGCAGGAAACAACCTCCTTGACCTCCACCGCAGCAACTTCTTACTTGACACATCCCCAAAAGCAAGGGAATCAAGAGCAAAAATAAACTGTTGGGACCTCATCAAGATTAAAAGCTTCTGCACAGCCAAGGAAACAACCCAGAAAATTAATAGGCAACCAACGGAATGGGAAAAGATAGTTGCAAATGACATATCAGATAAAGGGTTAATATCCAGAATCTATAAGGAACTCACCAAACTACACGCCCGAAAAACAAACAACCCAGTGAAGAAATGGGCAGAAGACATGAACAGACACTTCTCCAAAGAGGACATCCAGATGGCCAACAGACACATGAAACGATGCTCAGCATCCCTCCTCATCAGGGAAATACAAATCAAAACCACACTGAGATACCACCTCACGCCAGTCAGAGTGGCTAAAATGAGCAAATCAGAGAACTCTAGATGCTGGCGAGGATGTGGAGAAACGGGCACCCTCCTACACTGTTGGTGGGAATGTAAACTGGTACAGCCCCTCTGGAAAACAGTGTGGAGGTTCCTCAGGAAACTAACAATAGAACTCCCTTATGACCCAGCAATAGCACTGCTAGGAATTTACCCAAGGGATACAGAAATGCTGAGGCATAGGAGCACATGTACCCCAATGTTCATAGCAGCACTCTCCACAATAGCTAAAACATGGAAAGAGCCTAAGTGTCCATCAACAGATGAATGGATCAAGAAGATGTGGTTTATCTATACCATGGAATACTACATGGCAATGAGAAACAATGAAATCTGGCCATGTGTAGCAACATGGATGGACCTTGAGGGTGTTATGCTGAGCGAAATAAGTCAGGCAGAGAAGGACAAATAATCATGTTTGCACGTATAAGAGGATTAGGAGGAACTTAACGGAGGAACAAGGGGGAGAAGGGGGGATATGGTGGGAGAAAGGGAAAGAGGCAAACCATGAGAGACTCTTGAATGCTGACAAAATTTGAGGAGTGATGAATGTGGGGGGGGGATGGGCATAGAGGAGGACACTTGTGGGGATGAGCACTGAGTGTTATGTGGAAACTAATTTGACAATAAACTATTTGTAAAAAAAAAAAAAAAAGAAAGAAAGACTGGCTGAACTAAGAGAGAACTCAAACTTGGAAAATAAACTAGCAACATTATGCAAAATAAAAATTAAGGCTAGATGAAAAAAAAAAAAGAAACAGAGATGAAGAGAAGCTAAATGACCTATCTAGGGTTCAGAGTAAGTCAGGAACAGAGCAAAGGTCAGATTCAGGAAACTGCACTTCTCACTTAGTACTACTGACAGGCTCACACTGCCTTGTCTTGTTGAGCTTACATTTTTGTCTTATGCCAGTTAGAATGTCTTTGCCTTGGCAATCTGTTAGATTAGAATTTGCTATGGCTACTGGTAGAAGATTTTTAATTTTTCCTCTGCTGAGTCATTCCCAGCATCATGTAAGCATTCTGTCATTTCTCCCATCTGAGAGATCCCCATCTTAGCTCTATTTTCCCCTCCAGGTACCCACCTAATTTCCTTGATATCCTTTAAAATAAATGTCCTTTTCTCCACTCATTTTCTTTTAAGCATGCTCAAGTCAAAAGTCTAAGAGTCAAGTTCAGTTGTCCCTGCCATTCAATCAAATATCTCATACCTCTACAGTTCCAGGCACTGCATTATGTACCAGAGGCAAAACAGGTGATGATGCCCACACTACTAAATCCATGGTCAGGGCCTTTTTGGCCTGTTAGCATTACCAGATGCAGTCAATTTACACTCTACTCCTCAAACACTTCCCACACTTGGCTTCCAGCCTCTTGGTTCCCCTTCTCAGTTTGGCTTATTGGTTTTTCCCTTTTCTCTGCACAGCCATATTTTCTCTTCTAACCATACTCACTCTTCATGTGATCTCATCCAGCATCCTGACTTTGAAAAACACCTGTATCCTAGCAACTCTGACATTTGCATCACCAAGCTGCACCTCTCCCTTGAGCTCAAGACTTGTATATCTAATTGACTGCCCAGACCCCAAATTGGATGTCCACTGGGCACCTAAACTTAACATTTCCAAATCAGAACTGCTCAGCTGCCCCCTCCCTGTCTATCTTCCTCCTTTTCATTGTCACTGTCTCATTCTTCTGGGGTTGACCTAAAAAAATCCCAGAGTCATATTTGGGTCTTCTTTTCATAACCGTATCCAATCTGGCAACAAAATCAGTTGAGTCAGTTGTGAAAATATAGCAGAATCAGTATGACCATCCAGGTTTCCATCATCTCCTGCCTGGCCTCCCTGTCACCCCTTATCTTGTGCATCCTCCACATGGAAGCCAGAACGACCTCAGGGATACAGCCTGCTGCTGGTAACTCCTCTGCTACCATTCCCTTGAGGCATTTGTTTCACTTATGACCAAAGCCAAAGTCTCTCTGTAAGCCCAGGGTCTTGTCCTCTGAGCGTAATCTCCTATTCTACATCCCACTCACTGTGCTCCGTCCTCACCAGACAAGCTGTCTCCTGAGGGTCCTGTGTCAAGAATAGTCAGTCTTCCCTTAGATGTCTGTAGAGGTCACAGCCTACCCTCCTCAGGTCTGGATGAAAACATCACCTTCTTGAAACTAATTTAACACTGTATATTAACTATGCTGGAATTGTGAGCAGTTCTCATCTAATAGAACTTTATTGCTTATTGAAATCTTGCAGCTGGAGACAACCAGGTCATACCTTCTGATTATGTTAATATATGTCTGAGGACAACTGTATTGCTGTTGTGAGCATATTACTCTGAACTTTAAAATATGTTACTCCACACTTTCAAGTACTATTGCTAATAAAAACTTTAGAAACTTAAAAAAAAGAAAATAAAACATCACCTTCTTAGTGACATTCTTCCTTACCACTTTATTTAAAACGGTGACCTTTGCATCTGCTTCCACTGGCGCCCAAGTCACTGTGCTTTACTTAATTTTTCTGCACAATGCTTTTCTCCATCTATATCTATCTATCTATCTATATGTATGTATGTATATCACTCTTTTAATGACTTATTGTATATGTTCCCCAACCCCACAACTAGAAGGCAAATTTCATGGAGTTCAGGCTCTGCTTTAGCACCTACTGCATCCCAAACACCTGGCAGGGTGCCTATCGTAGAATGGGTGTCCAGTAAACAGGTGTCAAAATATTATAAAGTACAGAAAAATAAGGAAAACAACAGAAAGGCCATCCTCCATCTCATCATCAAAGACACTTCAGTAATCTATTTTGCTTATTATTATTTACTGCTAATTCTCTTTTAGACTGTTTCTAAACATACTGTAGATATAAGCATGTTTTTACAATTTTACCATGATTTATAACATAACATTTTTGTAACATTTTTTGTAGCAGTATGATAATCCATCACATACATTTATAATAATAGAATTTGATATTTCTTCTGCTATTATAAACAACGCAAACATCTTCCTCTATAAATCTTCCACACTTCTGTATTTGTCTTTAAGAGAAGTTTCCAGAAGTGGAATTACTATTACTAAGTCAAAAGTTATCAACATTTATTTTCTCAGCAAGACATAAAACCCAATCAATACTATGTATTAGGGGAAATTTAATTCCAGTACATGTCCTCAAAGCAGTGTAGATTCACCCTATATCCATCACTTTCTATGGCTATAATATAATACTATGAAAATCCATGTGTAATATGGTCCTGCATGAGTTCTATAACGTCATCAATAATTACATTTTCTTCATTCTGATTTAAGACAAGTAAATAAGCCCATCCATTTGAAAATAACTCCTACCTCACAAGTGGGAATGAATAGGATTTTCTGATATTCATTACTAAGGAAGCACAAAGTCCTAAGAGTGGGATTGGGTCCGTACTTTGCTATTTATTGGACCTACAGCCTTAGGAGAGAGTCTTGTAACCCCTCTGTATCTCATTTACTTTTAGCTTGAGTGATAAGGTTGGGCTAAATGACCAAGGAATCAAAGTTTCTTTTCACCTTGTATAGGCCCTGAGTCTACTTGAAATTTCAATTTTTAAAATAACTCCATTTAGTTTCTTATAGAGTTAAGCATACATCAATCCAGTGTTTCCACTGTTAGGGGTTTATCCAAGTAAAATGGAAACATATATCCATAAGAAGTTTTGTACAAGAATGTTCATAGTAGCCTTATATACAATAGATCCAAAGTGCAAGCCACCCAAATGTCTACCAAAAGTATTTATTAACAGACTTTTACTCAACAGTAAAAAAGGAATGAATCGCTGATACACACAACAGGTTGGGTAAATATTAGTGACATACTAAGTGAAAGAAGACTAACATATATTGTATAATTCTACTTATATGAAATTGTAGAACTGGAAAAATTCATTAGTTGTAGAATTCACACTGGTTGCCTTGGGTTAGGTCAGAGAATCCTTGATAAGGGAGAAGTACAAGGAACCATCTGGGGTGATGTGAATTCTCTGTATCTTGTATCATGTGGTAATTATACACAGGCATATACAGCTGATAAAACTCATCCGATCAATACCAATATGTTTTTATTGATGTACATTATACTCTGCTCCAATACTTTTATTAAAACTCCACCCCATTCCTAAGCTATGAATCCAAGTTCAGGATTCAAGAGTGGGCTGGACATCTGAGGGCACACTGCCTTCACTTGGGAGCACATGTTTGGAGTTGAAGGCGGTCACTTCATCATGAAAGCAGAGCTATATGGCCCCATAACTTTGGGCCAAGCTCTGAAGTGGGGCTTACACCCTGGGTGCTTCAGGCAAACCCACTTTCCAGCCCCAGGACCTCCTGACTCACTGTGAATGCATGGGTGAGAAGTAAATATCTCTGCAGGACTGCAAATTGATGGATAATCCAAAATGCTTTAGAAACCCCAGGTGTGTGGTGTGAAGCCTTTTTAGAGAGACTATCAAATGTAATTACAGAATGGATGTAGTGGTTTAGCCTTGCCAAAGTCCAGTCTCAGCTGTTGGCTCACAGAAGTCTCAAAGCTGCCAATGTGCTTTATCTCAATTTTACAAGTGCTAAGTACTGGAATTCAAAGCCAAGAACAATCCTTCCTGAGGACGAGAAACACATGTTTCCGATGATGGGACTAAAGCTTATGACCTTTGGGGAGAAGTCTGCACAGCTGCACAATTATCTGGGTAATTCCCTACTGGGAAGGAGATGTGGAGACCGGAGGTATAAATCCTAAATAAATAAATACCAATCTGGGTAATTCAAGTAGCATTGAAAATCCACAGATTGTCTGAATTCTTCTGCCTGGGAAGCAAGAAGTCCACCTGGAAATAGTGCTGCTGTGTTTCCACTGGTTTTAGGTCAATGAAAATGAGAAGTACATAAGCACCACCAGCATGTAATGAAAGAAGACAGGTAATCATAACGTGAAAGAGTAGGGCTGGGGATGATCTTAATGTGAGTTTGTCCTCTCCATTAGATCACAAGCAGGGAGGAGTTCCAGTAAGCTCTATCAGTAGAGATCGTTAGTATGCAGTTTTGATGCTTTCTTCTCAAGCTATGTTATGTGGCTTGTCTTTGTTTTACAAATTTTTTCTAATGTTAAGACTAACCCATGTTCAGCACACTAAACTTGAGAAATAGAATAGCTCAAATTAAAAAAAAATAATAAAAATCCCTTAAAACTTCATTACTCAGAGATGATTTTTATTAATATTTCAATGTATACATTTTATATGCATATAAATGTATAGCATTACAAAAATGTCACCATGTTGTTATACTGTGTTGTAGCTTACTTTTTTCTCTATCAATATGTCATGAGTGTTGTCCCATGTCAGTAAATGTTCTCCTCTAAGCTGAATTTTTACTGGTTAGCACAGTAATCTTTAACAATGATTACGGATTTCCTAATTAATCACTTACCATGAAACCATAGACTCAGGGAAAATTGATATGGAAAACTAGATTTAATATTTTGAAATAATAGTTTTTGTGAGTCATTGACTAAAAACCAATATAGAGGGGTACCTGAGTGACTCAGTCTGTTAAGTGTCTGACTTTGGCTCAGGTCATGATCTCATGGTTTCTGACTTTGAGCCCTGCATCTGACTCTGTGTTGACAGCTCAGAGCCTGGAACCTCCTTCAGATTCTGTCTCCCTCTCCCTCTGCCCCTTCCCTGCTCACATTCTGTCTCTGTCTCTGTCTCCATCTCTGTTTCTCTTTCTCAAAAATAAATAAACATTAAAAAGAAATTTTTAAAAATACAGAGTGATACTTCCAATATTTTACCAATTAAAAACTGGAACTTCTATGTAAAGTAGGAGGGTAAGAACAGATTTCAAAACCTTCTTTCCTCTAAAGCTTAATGTCAACATCATCATTAAATGGAAGAAAATGATCACAAAAAACCTGCAGGTCCCCAAACCAAGGCCTCAATTCTTTTTAAAGGAGGGAACTTTTGCTTCAAGACATATTATTAACAAAATGGTAGTCAGTCAAAGAACAAAAGATTGCAAAAGTCTGCATGCTCAACAGATGTGTATGCCCATGGTTAGTACAGCCTTTCATATTACTCTTCAGAGAAGTCTTTTGCTGGGAAATAAGATTATTGACAAAATGCTCTCAACAAGGAAATGGAGATTATGCTAAATCATCCCTAAGGCAGAAGTCCCACTCAATAAGCATGTTGAAATTCTTCTGAGGTGCACATTCTTGCTTTTTCTATATTGGGAGGAAAGGGGAAGACCAAACCATAAATAGTTATACATAAGAATCTCCAGTCACAAACAGTACATTAGCAAAACATAATACCAAGAGAAACTCCATCAGACAATGTCCTCTGAAAGAGCAGGAACACTCAGAATGTAACAATACAGGCTGGTAACCAGTTCCTCCTCTGAGCAGATGAGGTGCTTGCTCAGAGGTCAGTCAATAGGGTAGCCAAAGTAAACAGCAGATTCATGGACCCCTAATGGATGTGCAGGGCTCACCAGGACTGGAGAAGCAATCTGAGGCACAGGGAACCTCCCATGAAATTAAAATATGCATTCTAATAAGTTGAGAGAAAAGAAAGAAAGCAGAGTTCAGGTCTCCCAACCAAGGCTGCTCTCCTGGGGACAGGTCTTCCTCCAACACTTCAAGGGCCCAGGGCAAACGGCAGGCCACAGACTCTATGCCCACAAATTTATAAGATACAAACAAAGTTAAGTAATCAGTAAGTTGTTAAATTTGTTCTATCACCTGCCTTGATTCATATACCTTCATAAAGGCAAATCGAAGTTATCAGCATACCCTTTCCTTACGTAAGACTGAAAGTTGGCAAAATCTTCAAGATGCCTGAATGACTGCAAGCATCTGAATGTTCTGTCAGTGATGATTAGGTAACTAGGCAAATTTAGATCTATGTAACTCATAAATCATTAAGGGGAGGAATCGTTATTGACATACAGTGGGTAGAGACCAGGAATGCTGCTAACCATCCTGTGCATACACAACAGCCCCCAAGAGTAAAGAATCATCTGGCCCCAAAGATCTATATGCCAAAGTTGAAAAACCTGGACTTAAATTATTAAAAATAAATTCAACTTCATTAAAATCTCAATGACCCAAATTTGAATGCATTTTTATCAAAAGTATAAATTGAAGTAACATCAAAAAATTTTAAATTAAAGTTATAAGAGGAAGATACAAGTAATAATCTTAGATATTAAATTTTCTTTTTTCTTTTCTTTTTTTTTAACAAATAGTTTATTGTCAAGTTGGTTTCCATATAACACCCAGTGCTCATCCCCACAAGTGCCCTCCTCCATGCCCATCACCCCCCCACACCCATCAGTCCTCAGTTTGTTCTCAGTATTCAAGAGTCTTTCATGGTTTGCCTCTCTCCCTCTCCCCAACTATTTTCCCCCTTCTCCTCCGTTAACTTCCTCCTAATCCACCTATATGTGCAAACATATGGTATCTGTCCTTCTCTGTGTGAATTATTTCACTCAGGATAACACCCTCAAGGTCCATCCATGTTGCTACACATGGCCAGATTTCATTTTTTCTCACTTCCATGTAGTATTCCATTAGATATTAAATTTTTAATAAAATTACAATAAATAAATAAAGTTCTATTGTATTTATATAAAAATAAATATTCTCATAAAAATGTAACTACTTGCAGCTCTATCATCCATTGGCCATTTTGGTATCAATGTAAGTATTTTTAAAGATCACACACACCATCCCTATACAAATCAAAGGTAATAGTTGCCCCACATTGCCCATTTTTCTTAGCTGCCATGGGCACGTATCTCAGGAGCTGTGCACACTCGTGAGTGCCTGTAGAACCACACACCAGAACACAAGGAAAAATGGAAGGATGGTTTTGACACTATTGGAGCACCACTCATTGTGCAAGTGCCATGGCACCTGGCTGAGAAGAATGACTTGGTAACTCCACCCAATCACCCCTCTTCTCCTTAGGCTCTCCCTCTCACTGGCCAGATCCTATTGCCTCCAAAGGAGGTTTCATACCCTCCCCTGGCCAGAGCACAGCCCATAAATCTTCCTGGCATTTAAACATAGTTGCATTTGTTTTGCAGACATGAGTCAAGCCCAAGAGACAAGAAGCATTTCCCAGGGGCTGACTGGTAGGAGTCGGGAGAATGGGAGCAAAATTATAAGTTGTCTTGCTCTAGGACTGAATGCCAAAGTGACAGAGGCACTCTCTGTTCTTCAACCTATTAATTGCTTTGTGTAGTTGGGGAAAGTGGCGTTGCCTATGCCTGTGGCCAGGCCCCTCTTATCCAGGTGTGAAGGAGGTGCTGCTCTAGATGGCCCCTGTGCATCCACTCCTGACTTCAAAGTACAGAGGAGAAGATGGAAGACACAACATCAATCACCAAACTCAGCCTTACCAGGGAACACCAACTACAGTCAGGTGAATGGAGATAAGTCAGTGGAACGTATTACTGTTAAATGAAGTAAAGTAGTGGTTCTGACAGGTGCGGATATAAAACATGAGCAAGATGATCATAAAATAGTATGGGAAAATAGTTGATTAAAGAGGATGGGAAAATGACATGCAAAAGTCATGTATGTGTTCTAGGGAAAAACAAAACCTAGAAATAGTTTGTGCCAGGAAGCATGTCAATAAGGACCTGCGTTCAGTAACACAAGTGCACAAAGTTATCTGAGTAAACAACAAAATGAGATACCAAGATACATCAGAGTCAAGAAAACAAATTTAAGCCATTAAAAAAAACTAACAAAGATATTTAAGCCACTCTGAATAGATTCGACATGGCTGAACACACTATTGCTAACCTAAAAGAATTTATGGAGGTAAGCATAGTGAATAAATATAAATGCTACTAAGTAATCATGATAATAGTCACAGGATGCAAAGATATGGAACACAAGCAGAGGAAACAATAAACAAAATAAAGCAAGTCTCCAAACATACATTAGAAGAAAAATGAACTGGCAGAGGAAAGGATACAATGTTTTCCTAAAAATCTGGTATGGAAAATCACCAAAACTGAATCCTAGGCTGGCAAGTAGAGGTGGAGGAAAGGGACTAGCAGCATCCAGGCAGAGTTAGGGAATTAGAAGAAAAATTAGGCTGCCCTGCAACTTCTCCACTTCAACACTCAGCTACAGAAGGTGCCAGTGACAGTTACTATCATCATGTGTTTACAGAGTGTGAGGCTCTGTGTTGGGTACCCGATATGTGTTCTCTCAGTTAATACTGAGGGGCCTTGTGCCAGTTATCTTTTTTTTGCTCAGCCAGATCCACTATCCACCCCCCATCCCACCTCCACCCTGATTTCTGTTCCAGAGGATGTAGAGGGCTGGCAAATGTTTAACAAGAGGATAAACATTTATCCTCTGATAAATCCCCTGATGTGTCATATTTGCTGGTGCCTGTGATGTAGACTCTCTGTGGCCAGTTACACACTGCCACCATGATGTTAAGTTGGCTCCTTGAAACTTTCTCTAGGTGCTCCATTGGGATAGCCCAATGGAAAGTACCACATGGAATCATGGACGGAGCATGGCAAGTTAGCTTCCTCCCAGCTTCCTCCCTGTTGGTTGGCCCCTTGACCCAAGGTTTCAGCCCCTGTGAAGGGGCTCTGCCCACATAGTCATCTTTGCCTCCGGATTTAGTAACTGCTCCTTCCCATCATTCATTCATGTGTGGAGGCAGGGAAAGGAGCCCTGCAATTAGCAGCCACACTTTGTAAGTGTCCCTTATGAAACTTTCCTGGAATTACAACTTTAATTGTGCCATCTCTGTTCTTCTGTGACTCTGCTTGACACTACTATGGTTCCATTACAGGTGAGGAAACTAAGGAATGAAGATACTCATTAGCTTGCCCAAGACTATTCAGTTAGTAGATTAGAAAGCTATCAAACTAGATAGCCAGACCCAGGATCTGATTTCCAAACCATCACTGAACTGCCTCACAGTGTGGCATATACAGAATGATGAGGGAAAGAAAGTATAACCCAAAAATATTTTTTCTAGCAGTTTCTCGGTTAGGTATAGAAACAACTGGCAGGGGTTCCTGGGTGGTTCAGACAGTTAAGTATCCAACTCTTGATTTTGGCTCAGGTAATGATCTTCCAGTTCATGAGATTGAGCCCCACATAAGGCTCTGCACTGCAACACAGAGCCTGCTTGAGATTCTCTGTCTCTCCCTCTCTCTATGCCCCTTCCCTGCTTATGCTCTCTCACCCTCTCTCAAAGTAAATACATAAACTTTAAAAAAAGAAACAACTCACAGATGCTTCAAAAATTAAAAAAAGAAGAAAGTAGAGAATATGGAATCCATAGTCCATTTATAAACTTCTTGTGGGTAAAATGAAGACAACTAGAAGATGAAAGATGAAAGGAAGCATCATAACTGAACCATAAGTGGTGAACTCAAACCCATCTGCATTTTAAGTAAAACTCAATATTCAAAGAAAGTAGAGTAATATCTGGCAAATAGGATAAATGTGGAATACATTCTCCAACAAATAATCAAAGGTATATAAAAAATGTAGAGTGGAAGGATGTAGAGTGGAAGTGGGTTAATTTCCATGCTTTTCTCTGTGGAGAAAATATATATTGACTAATTTTGATATATCAAGAGATAGATTAATTCAGCAAATATGTAGCAAGTGTCCACTAAGTTTTGAGTGTGTGCTGGATGCTGACAGTGCCGGTGAATAGCAGTGGGCCATCTCTGCCCAAGGAGCTTACTATCTAGCAAGGGAGATACACAGTCACACAGTGCACTTGAAAATGTCACTTGAGCTGAGTCTATGATGGAGAGACACACAGCACCAAGAGAAGGGATAGCAGAGGGAAATCAGCCCTGTTAGAGAGGTCACTTCCTTAGAGAAGTGACAGATGAACTGATAACTAAAAGGTTACCATGAATTGCTCAGTAAAGTGGGAAAAAAGAAGGTTCCATGCAGAGAAGCATGCTATAAACAGTGCAGTGTCAGTACCAGAACCCGAAAAGCCAGTGGGATCTGCTGGAAATAGAGCAGGAAAGGATGATCAAAGATGAGGCTGGCAGGGTGGGCAGGAGCTATGCATGCAAAGCTGCAGGACACAGCTTGATCACTATCCTAAGGCCATCATCCTAAGAACCACTGCAGTAGTTTTAAAAGAATATTTAAATACCTGCATATTCTTTGACACTCTTCACATTAAGGTGGAATCTAGGTCCTCTCCCCTTGGACTTAGTGACTTACTACTGATTAATAAAGTAGCAGAAATGATATAATCTGGCTTCCTAGACTAGATAATAAAGGCTACATCCTCAGCTTGGTACCCCCACTCTTTATCTATCTATCTATCTATCTATCTACCTATCTATCTATCTATCTATCTATCATCTATCACCTATCTACATATCTATCTCTATTTCTGTCTCCATATATCTTCTTTTCTCTCTGTGTCCTGTTCTCACTTCTGGAAACCAGCCACCATGATACAAGGAAGCCCAGACAGCAGGGAGAGGGCATATGGGTGTGTTTCAGCTAAGAGCTTCTGTGGGGCCCTCAATAGATATCAGCATCAACCAAAGACATAGGAATGAAGGGGTTTTTGTATGATTCCAGATCCCAGGCTTTCAGTCCTCCAGCTGCGGCTGCAAGTATCATGGAGCAGAAATGAGCTATTCTCACTGTGCTCTGTCTGATTTCTTGACATGCAGAAACTTATCAGAAATAGTAAAAGATTAATGACATTTTAAGCCATTAGTTTTAGGGTGATTTGTTATACAGCCAGAGATAGTAGAACCACTAAATTATTTTAAGTAAATTTAGGTAAGTGATTTAAAGTTAGAAAGGCAAAAACAAATGTGCAAGTGACAGAATCCAGGAGGAGGTACAAAGCTGTGGAAACTAGTGTGATGCCTTCATTTCTTTCACAATGTAGGGTCAGCAGAAAATGTCTCCAGATGATAAATGAAAAACAAGATTTCAAGTACATTCCATAAAAAATAATCTTGGAGCAAAAAGTAGAAAGGAAATATATAGCATAGAAAAGGAGAGTAGAAACCAAGTTCAGTTACGGTTGTTAATGTAGAAATCACAGTTTGAAGAATAGAAATTTTATATCACAGGCAAATTAAAAGAATCACACAGTTTGGACAAGTGTTGTGATAAAGTGTTCAATGTCTGAAAACATCTTAATATATGGCACGTAGCAATAGACCAAGAAAGTAAACTGGTTAAATTTGGGGGGCAGAAGATATGATCATATCCATAGATTCCAACCTCACTCCTTCCAAGGCAAATTCTGGAGAAATCAAAGATTTTGCCATAATAAAAATACAATATCAAAATGTGGGTGAATTTATTATTTTTCCAAGAACACAAATTCCCAAAGTCATTGAAGAAACAATCAGTGCATATGACTACTTAAAATAAAATCATTAACAAATTCAGAAGTGACAAACTGAGAAAAATAATTAAAACACATAAATATTTTGTTGTCTTAATGTATGGAAAGCTCATACAACCTAATAAAAATCCCAAAACCCCTAAGAAAAAGGATAATGGATGTAAAAGCTATGTACAAAAAAAATACTAAAATATGAAAATATTTTAAAATGATTAATCTCACCCAGGATTAAAGGAAAACAAGGAATAGCTATGGAACATCATTTTCTGATGTTCAACTTGGCAGAAGTAATACCCAGTGATAATGAAGAGAGAGATGCTCTTCAAGTGAGTAAATTGATGTGGACTTCATCAGGATGGTTTGGCAGTTATAAAACTTTGAAGCACACATGCTTTCAACCATGTTAATATTCCCACAGCAGTCTGCTCTTACTATGGTGCATTTGTTTTGCATGATAGTTTAAGAGAAATCTCTGCCTCAGGGGGATGAGAGTTTCCCAGACTGTTCTTAATTCCTAATCATTCATATGATTTTCAGCACTGGAAGCCAAGGCTTTGTGGAACACAGATCAACTTTCTGGATTTGATCAGTTGTTGCTACTGTCCCATCCAAAAGTCTTTTGCTTTCAAATATGTTTGGCAGAAGTAACTTTAAGGCTATGGTTCAGCTCACTGAAGGTCAGAAATCTTTACAGGATCAAGGTCAAGGTATGTTTGAATGGACTATGTGAAGAGGTTTTCCAATTAACCATGGTGAACATTGGCTGACTTTTCCTCCAAAGTTCTGTCTACACAGACAAAGTGAATTAAAAACCTTGGCTCTCTCTATATTAGCCCAAAGACTGTTGAGTAGGTAAAGTGTTTGGAGACTTTTTTGGGCTTATTCAGTTCATTTCAGCAGTGTTGCTCTGCAGCAAGAATCAGAATCACAGTGAAGCAAACACCTGCCATGACTTCTTTCAAGACCTTCACTTGTTCTTCTATAGGGATTGATCTCAATGATCTTGTAAAATTTCTCTGGTACTTATTGTATTATGGTCTTCTAAAGGAGAGAGCATCTCTTCGTGACCATTGTTGAAGAGTATCCTCATTTCTGGTTCAATATGTGTGTTTGGACCATAGCCAAACACAAACCAGCTTCCATCTCACAGGCATCAGGGAAAGTCAAATATTAAATGGCCAAATTAGTCAAATGACCTGCAGTCATCCATCAGATAACACAGGTTAAAGCCTGGAAAATAAATGATTACCATGCGTAAGCTTTTGAAGATACATCACTAACATTGGCTGCTCCCCAAGGAAGGTTCTTTTTATTGGTCACATTTTCTAACAAGAGACTCATTATAATTTTATTACATATCAATAATGTCCTATAATTCTGAGATGCTGTATGAAGGGTAGGATGGGAAATCTGATTGAGAAGTCTACAGTGGGAAGCTGTCAGCATCAATATGTTAGTTACACTCCTCACCGATGGCTTCAGGGGCTAACAGATCCACTCTTCACTTCACAGAAGCTCACTGCATTGCAAGGCCCTCTTGAGATTCATCATAGTGCTGGATGGGGTGAGATGATCCCTGCTTATGGGGATTTTTCAAGGTAGAAAGTCCTGCCTTCATTTTAAGCATATTAGCTTGTATAAGGTGTACTAAGACAAGACACAGACCAAGAAAAAGAGAGACCAGGAACATTTAAAAGATTTATTATACTTCCAGTTCAGTGGTGAGAAAGAACTCAGGGCCACTCAGGGAAGCACCAGTATTGATCATTAGGAAGGGAGTGGGAGGGAACTATAGGGCAAAGTATCTTTGTTGTGTTTTCACGGAAATGAAGAGGCAAGGCAGAGTAAGCAGGCTTGGCATGGCTAGTGAAGTTTGAAAGTGGTACCACCATGAAATTCATGTTCACTGTAGCAGTTAGGTCTTATAGGGGCTATCTAAAGTCTCCAGAGGTTTTTGGACAAGCCAAGGTTTACTGAGTGCCATACACCGAATGTTTGTATCCTCCCAAAATTCATATGTTGGAACCTAATTTCCACTGTGATAGCTTCAGAAGTGGTGCCTTTGGGAAACGACAAGCTCCTGAGGGTAGAGCCCTTATGGATGGGACTAACACCTCATGAGAAAGACCCCAAGGAGCTCCTTACCCCTTCCATCATGTGAGGTGTCAGGTTCCTATGAACCAGAAAAACAGGCTCTCAACAGACACCAAATCTGTTAGTGCTTTTATCTTGGACTTCCCAACCATCAGGGCTGTGAGGAATAAATTTATGTTGTTTATAAGCCACCTGGTCTGTGGTATTTTTGTTATAGCATCCTGCATGGACTAAGACACTTGGGAAGAGCTAGTGGCTAATGCTAAAGCACCGACTTATAGAAGTGAAAAGGACAGATAATATGATACAATTTTTAAATTGTTATTTTAATTCCACTTAATTAATATCCAGTTTTATATTAGTTTCAGGTGTACAATATAGTAATTCAACATGACATTTTATTAACTGTACCAATTCTTTATCTTGAAAACCAGTAAATAAAAGATTTAAGCATTAAAAACAAGTACAGATAATACAGCCTCCTCTATATTCTGACCACTCTTATCCTCCATAACCATTTATTACTTGAATACATTTCATTTCATCCTTCCTGCCCAGGGCTAGTTGCATATATTCTGTGAGCTTCAAGTCTTTGTTTCTGAACCAGGGTAGCATCACAGCTACTATGAAAGGTTGTGAAAACACTTGATACATGTTCAATGAATGATAGGCATTTTTTGACTCATGGTGCCTCATATTGTTAGATTGTATTTTAATCCATATCTATGAAAATGGCTTTTTTCTTTCTCCCAGGAGACTGTGAGCTACTTGAAGCCTAGAAGAGTGTATAACCTTTCTTTTTATTCTACATCGGGTTATAGTAGCTTCTCAATAAACACCTAACTGCAGATTGAGTGAATAAGGTACTCTGATCTCCCCCATATTTCTAAATAGAAAAATTTCCTTACTCTGGTGGGTGAGAATCTCTTGTGTCTGGTGGTCTTCATTAGTTAGGGATCTTTTGAATTATGGGAAAACACATAAAAGACTATATGAGCCATTGGCTCTGATGCTACTAGGAAGGAGTATCTGAACCTCAGTGTAGTAGATTATCACAATGATGGTCCCCAACCCATTGTGACTCCGTTGTTCACTCCCACTCTGACTTTGGTTATGCATGTGACTTGCTTTGGCCAATCATACATCAGGTAACATGATGCAAGCAGAGGCTCCTTCAGCTCTGTGCCTGGCCAGGAGTTCTGAGGATGCCCCCACCATCTGCTCACCCAGCCCAACAACCAGCTGAATGCAACCCAAGGAGAGAGCCAAAGAAAGTCCAGCAGAGGATCCACTTAGTACAATAAAATAGAAAAAAAAAGATAATCCAGTTGTTTCAAGCTGCTAATGATCAGGGTGACTTGTTACATACTAATAGCTAACTAGTTCCTTGACTTGTTTCTCACTGGTGGGGTGGCTGACTGAGCATGCAGTACTGGCAAGTGCAGTTGTCACCCCTGAAGCTATGGGGATTGCTAGCTCTTCTTTACAAGCTATCTGTATAAAAATCCTGGGAAACACCTCAAGTCCACTCTGCTCAGGCCTCTAGTGCACCTCGGTCTACTCTCTAGGGTCAGGGTTATAGGTTATTGTGTTTGACTCATCTGGCAGTGTTCCTATCCTTGAGCTCAGGGAGTGAAGCTCTCCAGGGAAAGATTAAAAAAAAAACATGTTTGAGAGGAGCTTGATAGAAAAAGCAAACATCCATCCGAGGTCTCCATGCTCCCTGACTCAACAGTGAACTGCTCCTTTGGAATTTATTAGCGGACCTTATGCTTTGAGACAGGATGGAAATGTGCACCAGCTATTTTATCAGAAACTTACGTAATTTGCCATTCCTCTTGGAAGGGCTCACATCACTGCTTGCCTTTCAGGACTTTAAATCAATTTATCATTTCCTTTTACTCCCACTCTTCATGGCCAATGTTTCTTGGATGCCCACAAGAAAACTCTCCTTCTCCAAAGTACTGTCATACCTGATCTTGCACACTGACCCTGCTGACTCAGATCAGAGGGGAAAAGAATTTTACATACTCATCACTCACCAAAATCTGGTGTTATCTCTTTAGTTTTCATTTTCTTTAAAGTTTATTTAGTTTTGAGAGAGAGAAAGAGAGAGAGAGAGAGAGAGAGAGAGAGTGCAAGGGAGGTACAGAGAGAGAGAGTGGGAGAGAGATAATCCCAAGCAGCATCTGCACTGTCAGTGTGGACCCCAATGCAAGGCTTAAACTCAGGAACCATGAGATCATGACTTGAGCCAAGATCAAGAGTCAGAACCTTAACTGACTGAGCCACCCCTGGAGCCCCTCTTTAACTTCCATTTTAGAAGCATCCACTCCATTCCTTTCTTTTTTTCTCATTACTCCTGTGTTGAATTGAACACACACGCGCGCGCACACACACACACACTCAACAGCACAGGCACACATGCATGCACACACATGCATACTCACAATAACACACACACACCCACACACAATGGTGTTTATTGTGAGGGAGGGAGCATTCTGACATCATGCTGAAAGCTTACACCTGGCTGCTGATTCCAACAGCTTAGCTCACTGTCTTTGGGAAACAGCATTTCTACCTACTGGTTGACAATTAATATGTTCCTTTTCTGATAAATATGATAGCTTGCATTTTCATACTGCTTTGCCTTTTATCAAGAGTTGATGGAGTTTAGCTTCTCAAGTCCAAAATGTCCCTGTACGGAAGGTAAAAATTCCTCCATTTCTGTGTGTGAAGAAACCCTATTTCAGGGCGCCAAAGTCAAGCATCAGAATGTAGCCAAACTGCTTATCTTCTGGACAAATTCAAATTCAGTATATCCAAGCTGAGCTTGCCTTTACTGGCCCCTTACCCAGTGCCTTTTTCCCATTCACCCAAATTTACCCAGTGGCTGGAGCCAAAAACTACATCGGTAGGTTTCTAGTCTCCCTTCGTCTCCATATTTAATCCAGCAGCAAGACACAGTGATCTTACCTTCACTCTCTATGTCGCATATGACCCCTTTTCTTCATCCTGCTGCTTCCATCCTAGGACAATCCAAGGAAGGTCACATCTGGCTATTGAAGCTACTTCTTAGTTGGCCTCCTTACTTCCCTCCCCTCTCCATCATTCTAAATACAGCAACCAAAATGATCTTTTATTTTTTTTTTAATGTTTTTTTTATTTATTTCTAGGAGAGAGAGAGACAGTGTGAGCAGGGGAGGGTCAGAGAGAGAGGGAGTCACAGACTGAAACAGGCTCCAGGCTCTGAGCTGGCAGTCAGCACAGAGCCCGACGCGGGGCTCGAACCCACGAACCGCGAGATCATGACCCAAGCGAAAGTCGGACGCTTAACCGACTAAGCCACCCAGGCGCCCCCAAAATGATCTTTTAAAACAAAGAATAAACTAGGTTCTTACCATTGACAAGATGAGCTATCTTCCAGGATGGCTTCCACAGCACAAAAGCACATTGTTCCCACCCCAAAAGGGCTCAAGTTTGCTTATCTCCTACAAGCAAGTCCTTTGCTGTGGCTGTGAAGCATTCTGTATTATTTCATTTTACCTCTTTACTCTCATCTTTCAGATGTTTTCCTTTTCAGTAAAACTTTACTGGAACAGTTTCCAGAAAATCCTGCTTTGAGTGTGACAGCCTCCCAGCCTTGGAGAAATGTGGTTAAGCTTATTCTTTGATCAAACTATTTCCTCTGCATTGCCTTATTTTTTCCCAATCCTCATAGGAGGTGTTTAAGTTAGACGAATTCTGCAAATATTTATCAAATGCTGACTTTGCCTCCTCTTGAAAAAGAGATCCCATCCTTTCTTGGGACACACATTTGTATCTCTCTTCTTAGAGGAAGGTTCTAGTTTCAAGTGGGATTATTACAATTTTTCTTTCTTTATATTATTTGTGTAGTTCCATCACAAGGTGAATATAATTAAAATAGAATTTAATATTTTATTCTAAAAAATTTAGTACTATAGTAATACCTTGCAGCTGTCCCCCTCATCTTCAATGGAACATGGCTCTCCATGTTTCCAGAAGGCTGTATGATATGGCCAAGGAAGAAGTTGAAGATCACAAAAGTAAGGCTTCTCTGATTTTATGATGTAGTAATTTTGTGACCTTAAGCATAATACTGTTAAAGTGTTAAGGAGATTGTTTTTTAGACTGAGACTTCTCTAATACCTTAAGTCTACGTAATTAACCAAAACCCAGGTGAGTATGAATGCACTTGATTCTCAGGAGAGAATGTCCAGATTTTCACAATAGACTCAATTTTCTATAAAACACACCTTATTGCAAATACACAAATTGGCATATTGAACCAGTAACCTGTCCATTCAAGCCAGTATTCAGTCCCTAAACAGGAATTAAGAAATGTTTAATGAAGAAATTTTATGCCAGCTCTTCAAGCCATCTTTCTTCTTTCCCACACACTGCCATCCCTTTCTTATCCCCACACCAATACTTCTCTTATCTCAAGGATAGAAGTGAATCCTCAATTCTTTAATTTTTCTTTCATACTTTACTCAAAACAGCTACTTCCCAAGGAGAAGTGCCTTAAGCCCCTTCTCTGCTGAAGGTTAATAATTTAGCTCCTCTTTTGTAGATGATATTTTTTTCTTGGTAGCCCAAGCACTGTGGGGAAATGAACTGTTCACCGATGTCCATAAGAATCTTCTCTTTCCTCAGAGCTTCTGATGTGCCCTCCTAGTTTCCTAGACAAATATGTTTCCATGTTCTGTCTAGATCTGTGCTTACTGTGAGGGAAAGAAAGAAAGAAGAAAGAAGGAAAGAACAAGGAAAGAAAGAAAGAAAGAAAGAAAGAAAGAAAGAAAGAAAGAAAGAAAGAAGGAAAGAAAGGAAGGGGAGAGAGAGAGAGGAAGGAAGGAAGGAAGGAAGGAAGGAAGGAAGGAAGGAAGGAAGAGAGAAAGAGCTAAGGAGAGGAAAGGAAAGGGAAAGAAAAAATAAAGGAAAGGAATAGAAAAGGAAAGGAAAGAATGAAAGGAAAAGGAAAGGAAAGGAAAGGAAAGGAAAGGAAAGGAAAGGGAAGGGAAGGGAAGGGAAGGGAAGGGAAGGGAAGGGAAGGGAAGGGAAGGGAAGGGAAGAGAAGGGAAGGAAATGAGAGAAGAGAAAAAAGAAAAGAAAAGGCCTACTTGGTATATATATGTAAATTTTGCAACTGGTATAATAAGTAACTGTCTAGTTACTTCTATTTGAATAGATGAAAATACAGAATGGCTCTTCTTCTTCCTTTGCCTTTCTGGTACCCAAACAAACCTTAACTTGACTAAAAATCTTTCTGGGAAACTGTGAATGTTAGTTTCTGTCCTCATTCTTTATCCTCTGTTTGCTTGTTTTGGTGTGTGTTTCTCAGTTTTAGAGAATAAAAAAGAAGATACTATCATCAACTCTTTATTAGTATTGTTATTATCCTCATATATAAAACTACAGGGAGTGCCCGGGTGGCTCAGTTGACTGAGCATCTGACTTTGGCTCAGGTCATGGTCCTGTGGTTCATGGGTTTGAGTCTCTCATCATGCTCTGTGTTGACAGCTCAGAGCCTGGAGCCTCTTTCGGATTCTCTCTCTCTCTGCCCCTTCTCTGCTCATGCTCTCTCTCTCTCAAAATAAATAGAATATATAAAAAATTTTTAAATACAGGATCAAGGAAAGGGAAACAGGGAGCAAAGTATCTAACAGCTGACAGAATAGTATGTCACAACCCGTCATGTGTTGGGTCCCCCAGAAACCAACCCCAAGACAAGGATGCGGAATGCATGCATCTTATTTGGGAGCTAATCCCAAGGAACAGTGGTAGGGGAGAAGTGAGACAGGAAGGAAAGGCAGAAAATAAAGAACGTGCTCATGGACAGGTTACCACTGTGGTCATTGCGATTCATCCCTCAGGGGATTTCTGGGCACCAGGGTAACACACGTACAACCTTGGAGTGGCCCCACCCATGGGACAAGGAAGCTGCAGTGGATATCTGCTAACATTTATTTGTCCCAGATTAAGGGCAGGTCGTGGGAGTGTCTGCATCTACCTTGCACAGGGACTATGCATGCTCCTGTCCCCAGAGGAAACCTTCCAAGAGAGAATCTCAGTTGTGTTTGGTAAAATGTCTGAGGAGTACGGAAGAGTGTAGACAGCTGGGCTCTAGAAAACTTGATCCACCCCTGCTCTCCATAATCCCATGATGCAGTCTTGTCCTTTTCTTTCTTTCTCTTTATTTCACGGTATCTATGTATGTGTGTATGCATGCATACAAGTACGTGTGCATGTGTGTATATATAGGTAAGTATGTGTCTGCGTGTCTATATGCATGTACATATGTGTCTGTTTGTATACATGTATATTTCATCATACTAGCAGTCATGCAGAACCCATCCTAACACAATTTGGGGGTAATGACAAGGTAAGTGATGCCAAGGTGAGTGCCTTTGTGACTTTCTACACTAAGATTTGCAAATAGCTCCTGTAAAGGGTCAAATAATAAATATTTAGAGGTTTCAGGGGTCATAGGGTCCCTGCTATAACTTCTCGCTGCTCTTTTTGTAGCAGGAAAGCAGCAACAATGTAGAAACCAATGAGTGTAGCCTTACCTGGTCCTTGGATTGGCAACTGTGGTCTAGATTACAAGCCCCACATTTTGTCTGTTATTGCTTCCCTCCCCAACACAGCCCCTCTCCACCACAGTTTTCCCCTGAAACCCATCTTCAGCATATTAACCTAACCTTCAGTTTCTGAATGGAAATTTCCTTCCTGATCCCACCAGCATCCTAAGATGGCCTAAATCTTGGCCAAATCCAAACTCATGCTCGCTTCTTCTTCTTCTTCTTCTTTTCTTTTTTTTTTTTGTACTTATTTACATACAGACAGATTTTATAATCTTCAAGTACTATTTGCAATATAACTCCTTTCTGGCCTTCCCTCAATATACAGAATAATTTTTCTCCTTCTCTTTATTTGGTTGTATATCTACAAATGTCACAATTCTGTATCTGTGATCTTGTCAAGCCATTCTCTTCTCTGTAAAAATAAAAATACAAAACCATTCTTTTCCACCGGCTAAAAAGCAGGGACCAAGTCAGGCTGTTTATCCAGCAGTACTGAGCTCAGTCCCAAGCTGGATATTTGGCCTGCTGGAATGTAAGAAGCAAAAGCGAAGCCCCTCTCACCCATTATTTTGTTCCTTCTCCTCCTTCCCCATGCTTCTTGTAGGGCAAGAAGAGATGTCCTGGCCCACATAGGAAGGGGATTATTCACACATAGACTTGTACAAGCCTTGGTATTTACTCTTATCTAACCAAGGTCCTGGAGGTTTGACTTTGGTCTTAAAGATTTGATTCTTTCAAAATTCAGAGCCAAAGTACAAAACCCAAACGTTTTCAGCAGCTGGAGGAAACAGCAAGTCAAATTTCAAGACACTAAGATGAAGTTTGAGTAATTTGGAGGTTAGGGAATTCATATGCGTGGTTTTCAAAACACAACTGTGCTGAGTTTTAGATAAGATGTATGCTAAACCACGTTTGGGGACATGAGTTGGCATATTAAAGTGTACACCCCAATCTATGGATACTTATGGAGGCTGGGGCAGAAACTCCAACTGTCAGGCAGCTCACTAAATGGTGAGATGATTTTTAGAAGAGAGAGACCCATTTCTTCACCTCAGGGACAATCACTCATGGGAACGCTGTCCCTGGAGAGCTCAAATCCTGAAACAAGCTGGCCGGGGAAATGAGAAACTCAGTTAACAATAACAGCAAAATGTCATCCCATCATTCACATCGGCACGCACAGTATTGCTATTCTGACCTCTATTTTCTCCTCCTGCCATCCTTGGTTTTCTGTATATCTCTGAAATCCATCTGGATGGCTTTTGGTTTCATCTCTGTTCCCGGATCCTGCTGCCTTTCTTAGTTCTCTCTAAGATAGGTTCACCACTCGCCAATTAAAAGTTTGTTCCCAGACTCTTTTTTTTTTTTTTTTGGAAGTTGACTAGTTATGAGTTTGAAAGCACATGCCAAATGGCATTGTCATGAAGAATACCTTAGACTACCTGAGTGAAACAGGCAAGGCTGGCCACTTCTCCTGCTTCTTCATCACGTGACACCGACAAGACCTACGTGTAGCTCATCTGGACCCAGGTGTTCATAGAGGCACACTTGCAGTTACCTACTTCTATAAAATGAATACCTACACTCAAATGCAGGTCACTTAAAACAGCCATTTTATTTTGCTTACAGTTTGAAGGTCAGGGAGTCAGGATGAACTCAACTGGGAAGTCCTCACTTAGAATCTCTCAAATCATTATTATCAGACATCTGCTGGGGCTTCCATTGCCACCAGAATGGGACATCAGGGTTGACTCATTGCCTAGCAGGTGATGCTGGCTGTTGGCTGGGAGCTCAGCTGCATCTGCCAACCTGAGTACTCATGTGTGCCTCTTCATGTCACAGCATAGGGGCTGGGTCTACATGTGACATCACCACAGTGATGTCCAGAAACTGAAGTTCCAAGAAACCAAGGGCAAAGAGCAAGGATTCCTCTCACTTGGCCATGGAGGCCATATAGCATCATTCATTTCACAGTGGTTCCATAAGGCCCACCAGACTCAAGGGGAGAGGACACAGACTCCATCGCTCAGTGGAGGAATGTCTAAGAATTTGTGCCATTTTTAATCCTCCTCAAGGGCCTGAGGCCTTACTCTGACCTTCGACCACAGAAGCCAGTGTGAGTTGATGGTGCAAGTACTGGGGGAGGTACCTCTGAGAGGGTAGAGGGAGGGTCCCTGCCTTCAGGGGAGAAATGGCTTGCCCTGGTGGAAAGGGGAGGTTTGGATCACCAAGAAGGAAGCTTAAGACTTAGTTCTTCCACTCAGGCTTTGTGACTTGGGATAAATTATTTAACTTCTCTGATCTTGATTTCATCAACTGTAAAAATGGAAACAGTGCCATTCTTGCAGTCTTTTGTGAGGGTGAAATGGGATTAAATGAGAAGATGTATGGAATGAAGCTTCCTGTGTGCCAGATCTTAGCACTTAGTGCTAAATCTTTAAATGTCATGCCGGGGCAGTTAGTTAAGCATCCGCCTCTTGCTTTTGTCTCAGGTCGTGATTTCACAATTTGTGGCTGAGCCCCGCATTGGTCTCTGCACTGACAGCATAGAGTCTGTCCTCTCTCTCCTCTCTCTGCCCCTCCCTTGCTCACTCATTCTGTTTATATATCTCTCAAAATAAATAAACTTTAGAAAAAATAAAATAAATAAATAAATTCATATGGACAAGTCAGGGAGCTGTCACTGAGCAGAATGATGGTGGAAGGCCACAGTTCTACCTGATCTACTTTACTGTTTCTTTATAAGACGCTGGAACAAAGGGCATCATGACTTGGGCATTAGAAGGACAGTGTCCACATGTATTCTTGTGCACTCTGCTCTCTCTTTCCCTCTCTATCTCTCATTCTCTTGTATTCTTTCATTCTCTTGAATGCACCCCTTCCTCCAATTTCAAGTTGTCTAGCTTGGAATTTCACTTGCTTCCCTTCGGATGTTTCAGGTCACCCCCTTCAGTTTTGTGGCTTCCAAACCAGCTTCCCACTTTGGCTGGTACCATGAGAGCACTCCTTGCCAGGGGTGTGCTGTCTTCATGGGGTTTGAGGTGGGTTCTGCTCCCTTGGTTCTAGAAGTCAGTCTCCCACTATTGGGAGCCAATGCGGATTTTCTCAGCTGCTGCCTGAGATCAGGCCACCTCACCAATGAGGAGCCTGAAATTAAGTCCTCCGTTAAGAGCAACCTCGTGTTGCACGTAGCCCCAGTTTCAGGAAAAGCTTCAGCTGAAGCCACCCTCGGACCACCCTCGGATCAGCCAATCAAAAGAAGTGTGTAACATTCTTGTGGTCTGAGTCAGGGCTGGGAACTGCAGGTAGTTACTCTGTACAAACTAGCCAATCACTCACCACTTGCCTAAACCCTACATAGGCCCTTTGAGCTCATCTCATAATTGGTCATTTTCAAAGGATTCTCAAAGGTCATGATTGGGTCCCGCCAAAATTAATGGACCCCTCACAGATACTGAATGGTCAAAACTGTTACCATGGGTGCTGTACAATTATGATTGGTGCTTATGTGATGATGCTCTATGTACTACCTGTGCACCGCAACACCCCCGTCCCTTACCCCATAAAAACCCTGCTCGCTATTGTTCGGGGCTTCACCTTGCTGCTACTGCACTGGTAGACGGGTGAGCCCCTGCTCAATCTTGTAATAAAGACCGTTATGTACTTAGATTGGTGTCGGCTCCTTGGAGGTCTCAGGGGACTCGCGATTCAGGCACAACAACCAACACTAGTATCTATTTGTCCCTTGGGCCAACAGTCCTTCCTGCTTCTTTTATTTTTAAGTTTTATTTATTTATTTTGAAAGAGAAAGAAAGAGAACCAGAGCAGGGGAGGGGCAGAAAGAGGGAGAGAGAGAATCTCAAACAGGATCTGTGCCATCAATGTGGAGCCCAATATAGGGATCGAACTCACGAATGGTGAGATCATGACCTAAGCTGAAATCAAGAGTCGGACATTTAACTGACTGAGCCACTGAGCACCCCTTCTTGCTTCTTCGGAAGACTGATATCATCGTATTAAGAATCTGGGTTCCCAGATTAGCTGAGTATATTCCTGAATCACCCAACATGGGTGTTCCCAGTTGCAATAAATCTTCTTTATCCCAGTCTGCTTTCCTGGTTGAAGATATGAGGTTCTGTTCAGTCCACTTTAGCAGACTTTCAGAAAGAACCTTCCTCTCAAATTTCCAATCAGCCTGTTTCCACACACCATGACGTATTCATAGCCTTCTGAAGGGTTCATTCTAAGTCAAAGCACAGTGTAAGTTATCTTGGACCAAAACAAACACATTCTGTTTAGGTAGCCTGGGTCAAGCCTCCTGTTCGGGACATCATTAAGTAAGCTCCCTGTGAGCACAGGAGAGCCAGGGCACCAAGAAAGTCAGAAGGAAACTATGAGACCCTGGTGTTAGCTTTTCCAGAACACAATAACTACTTGTATTTGTATTGTCTCCCAGCCACCCGGAAGATCCATTTGCCTCTTTGAAAATGATCTGCAATTTACAACATTATTGAGGCTATCAGTTCCTTTGTTTTGTGTGTTTCTTTTCCTCATGTAGCCCTGAGGGCAGAACATCTGTGAACCACTTTCCTAGGACGTAAATCCTTTTCTTTATCACGTCAAATACTCCCAAGGATATGAGCCTGGCTTTTCTTTCCTTCTCTTTCCTTCCTTCCTCTTTTTTTTTTTTTAATCTTTATTTCTCTTTTCTTTTTCTTTTTTAATTTTTTTTAAAGTTCATTTTGAAAGAGAGAGAGCATGAACAACAGAAGGGGCAGACACAGGGATAGAGAGAATCTCAAGCAGACCTTGTGCCATCCACACAGAGCCCCATATAGAGCTTGAACTCATGAACTATGAGATCATGACCTGAGCCAAAATCAATAGTTGGATGAATAATTGATTGAGCCACCCATATGCCCCTATTTTATTTTATTTTTTTTAATTCATCGCTATCTTCTTCATGGAACTTAGCATCTTAATATTCTTTTCACAAACTCGGACAGTCAGTAACCCTTTGCTGGCATATCCCCGCCTCTGTCCATGTGGTGGGAGCCTGGGACCAAGAGTCTGCCTTGAACAGGAGAGGCCTCCTCACTTCTCCTATGGAGCCAGTGCCAAGCCAGTGCCATAGAACTACGGAGGGCAATCCAATTAGTCTCCCTGCTTGATATGAACAAAGCAACCATCAAAGAGAAAGGAGGCCCACCCATGACCCTGCTTCTGGCAACCTCAGAGGGAGATACAAATGAAGGGTATATATCATAGCTTAGGGAGGTTAAGTGGCTTCTCCAAGGACACGTGACTCTCAGTGGCCACAGTCTCACTTTTCTGATGCAAAGGTATCCTTGAAGAGACCATGTAGCACCAGTCCCGGCTCAGGGAATCCCCAGAACTCCCACAAGATTTTCTTGGCATCTCTTCCTAACCATTCCCTATGGTAGGGTCAAACTGTGGTTTTTTAGAGTCATGTGTCCAGTGTCCCTTTTGGTCTAATTTCCATAAATTGCCCAATCCAGCCCATAAGCAAAACTTTCAAAAGCTCCCCTGAGCCCCTAACAGACACTTGGGGCTTGAATGTCTTGAAGGAATGTGGGTACCCATGGTATCAGATGGGAAATTAGCCCTGGATGTATACCCTATGGCTTCCTGCTCCCTTGCCTACAGTCTGCCACTGGCACCCAGGAGACACTGCAAGTGGGAGCTGGGAGTGACACACTTGGTCCCAGAAATGGTATGGAAGCACCAGAGGGTGATGGAACATTATTCCACCCCCCGACTCCATTTTACAATAGAGGAAAGAGCCACTAGGAAGGATGAGTGACACAGTGACTCCAACAGAGGACCAGGCCCCACACCAGCAGGCCTGCCAACAGGACAGGGGAACCATGACCTGGAGATCAGAGCCCTCCTCTTGGACGTGGATGAGGAGTGAGTCCCTATGGGGCTGCCTCCTTCCAGGACATCTGTTCCATAGATCTAGGTATAAAGGTGGTGCCGGCAGAGGGGCAGACCCACTAGCCCAAGGGAGGACAAGAGACTTCAGATGACTCGAAGGAGCACAGAGAGCCTGCTCTGCTGTACTGTCATTCCAGCAAGCCCAAGGTTGGGCCCAGGCACGTTGAGGTACTGCAAACTGTTGAACAGTTATCAGCAGGGTGTCAGAATGACAGCCCAGCCCAGGGCCTCTGGCTGCATCCCAGAAAGTGGAAAGGGGGTTCTTGAGCCCACCCTGACCTTCCTTCTCTGATACCATTGTTTTGTTTTTGTTGAGCTGTTTCCCTTTGACACAACCCTTAAAAATAGCAGCTTAGCTGCTCTGAAAAGCCAGTTCGATTGGCTGGCCTGGAATTTCCTGGAACCGCCCGGTACAGGGCATTCAGCGCCAGGGCCTCTCAGGCTATCTATCTGGGCGCTGCTGGCCTGTGGCGCTTCCTGCTTCCCGCTCGCCCCCACCCTTTGCATTGAGTGGAAGGTTTGGTGCTGAGTGTATCCAGAAGAGTAAGCACCACTCCCTTCCCTGACCCAGGGTGACACACAGGGTGACACACAGGGGGTTGCTGAAGGCACTCTGCAGGCAGGCTGGGGGGTGCACAGGCACAGGGCCAGGCTTGGGCACAGGCAGCTGCTTCTCGATATCTGAGGTCATGTGTTCAGCAGCAGTCTCTCCAACTGTGGATTTTTTTTCCCCCTTGCATTGCACTTTCTTACTTGTGGGATATGATTCAGAAATTCTTTCGAGGTTGTGCTTTTCCAGTGAAGTCACTGGGCACTGGAATGAAGACATGGAAATAGCTCCAGGCGCTTCCCAGAGAGTCAAGTGGACCCCAGTGGTCTCCTTGGGGAGGGGGCTCATCTTGCCAGGCTAGATGTCATATTTTCAGGGTTCCATCTCATTCATGCTCAGGGATACCAACTAAACTAAAACAAAGCAATCGCCCCAACAAAAATCAAACAGACAGACACTAATAGACAAAGGTACTAATATTACTCCAGTGAATCTCAAACCCAGGGAAGAAGTACAATACTTTGAAGCATATGACAGTACGTCATTCCCTGCCATTTAACAAGGGCAGAGAAGAACTATGAATTACCAGAGGCTTCTGGGCACTGATGTTTGTTGACATCAGACTAAAGTAAGATGAATCCAGGCCCAACTTGGGGACATTCCTACTCCACATCCCAGAGGGGTGAATCTTTGTCCATGGCACCCTCTGTTCTTAGTATTCCCTCAACAGACTCTCTGAGGGAGCCAGATGCACCCAAGCCTGGGCTACACACCGAGGAAATAGCAGTGAGCAAGACAGACCCTCCCAGGTGGTTCTGGGTGGCACAGCCTTCCCTAGCCAGGCCAGCCTCTCTGACCAGCCTACAGTTCCTTCTGCACAGGTGAGGGTCCTTTGTACCTTAAAGTGTATTTATTACACATGCTTACCTTTTGGGTGCTGCTTTTAGCAAATTCCGGGGATGGTTTATTTCAGGATCTTGGGGGCACCTCACTGCCTATAGAAAATATTAATTTCCCTTGGTTAATGTAATTTGACAATATAAAGATTTACAGATGAAGGACAGTGGTGTCATTAGAAGACCCTCTCACCCCTCCTCACACTTGGACTCCTGAAAAGTAAACAGTTCACTTGGTTGGCTTTTCCTCCCCCGCTCCTCACCATCTTTCTCTCTCTTAATAGACCTGTGGAGATACAGTTCTCCTACCATACAATTCACCCACTAGCCATACATTATCAGTGGGTTTTAGTATGTTCACAGACAGGTCTGACTTATCTCTTACAGCCTCCTGGCCACCTTGACTTTTTACCTCTCCTTCCCCACCCCAGGTGAACTCAGGGCAGGATGTCCACCAAACCAGAAATTGAGTGACCTAACTCTGCTAATTGCCCAGATGACACATTTTTCTGCTTCAGTTTTTGTTGTCATTAGTAGCTCATGGGACACCTACGTGGCTCAGTTGGTTGAGGGTCTGACTCTTGAATCTGGCTCAGGTCATGGGATCAAGTCTCACTTCAGGCTCTGCGTAGAGCCTGCATGAGATTCTCTTTCTCCCTCTGCCCCATACCCCAATCATTTTCAATCTCTCTCTCCCCCTCTCTCTCTCAAATAAATACATAATAGTGACTCAAATTTGATCAAATGGGTTGAAGAATGTGAAGACTGTCTGAGAAATGGTAAATCTTCTATGAACGTAAGTCAGGATTATTACAAGGAATCAGTGACCACCTGGAAAAAAACAATACTCTAGGGCAATGCTCTCCTGTTGGGAGCCACAAGCCACACATGGCTACTGTGCACATGAAATGTGGCTGCTCCAGATCGATATGTGCTGTACAATGCACACCAGGTTTTGAAGGCTTCGTATGAAAAAAAGAATATAAAGTATCTTGTTAATGATTGTTTTATATTGATTAAAATTGAAATAATATTTTTGATATGGCAAGCTAAATACCATCTATTATTGAAATTGTTTCATATTTTTAATGTACCATCAGAAAAATTAAAATTATATATGTATCTGGATTATGTTTCTATTAGGCAGCACAACCCTAGGGAAATCATTTTAAACTTGGGACCACAGGCTGGAACCATCTGGGCCTTGTGTTTTCTTCCCTCTTCCCTCTTTCCTGTCTAGGTAAGAAGCAGCATCTTTGGCAATACATGTGGAAAGGTGAGAGAAGCCAGGATCCCAGCACAGACCTGGTGCAGGGGACTTGGAGGGAAAGGGTCTGACAGCCCAGCTCGTTTCAGAGACACTGAACCTGAGGCTGAAATTACATTTTCTTAGAAGATGCTGAGATCCTGAAAGCAGGCATTGAGTATGTCTACCCCACACAGATGTTCTCTACTCATGAACACTCCCCCATTCAGGGTGATTGGCCATAACAAATCTGACTTTGGCCTTCTGGAAGGTTCTTGAGAACCAATTCCCATTCTTAGGTTCCTTCCTTGTGAGTCAAGGAGGCAAAGCTGAACTTTGGCATCTGCTGTCACAGTGGTCCCTGTCACTGGCTCTGGCCTGCATGGGTCTCTCCTTCAACTTGCCTGGGAGCTCAGCACAGCCAGCTTAAATCATGGGACAGTTGTGGCCTGAAGGACCTTTTCTCTCTGGCTCCCAAATCACTCAGGGTTTCCCAGATGGGAACAGACACCTTGATTGGGCAGGGATAAGAAAGTATGGACAGGCATGAAGGGTGAGAACTTGACACTCTCTTCCTTTTCTTACAGCCAGGTTCTTCCCTCTTGGAATCCTGTTTCCATGAAAAATTATCAGGGACAAGACTCTGGGTCCTGAGAAAAAAAGCTGTCTGAGAAAGAAAGCCATCAGAGACCTCATTCTGGCAGCAGAAGTTTGCTGCAGAGCTGAGAGACCAAGAAGGCATATTGAAAGTCATTGGTAGGAGTTTAAGTGGAGTAGCTAAGGCAAAACTCCATCCTATGAATGGAGCCAATAGTTTTTTGTTGTTTTTTTTTTTTTAACGTTTATTTATTTTTGAGACAAAGAGAGACAGAGCACGAGCTGGGGAGGGGCAGAGAGAGAGGGAGACACAGAATCTGAAACAGGTTCCAGGTTCTGAGCTATCAGCACAGAGCCCTATGCGGGGCTGGAACCCACAGACCGCGAGATCATGACCGACTGAGCCACCCAGATGCCCCTGTAGCCAATAGCTTTAATGGTTGTTTGGTGCCCATTACCAACCTTTGATCCCAAGAGATGTGTGGAAAGAACCAGTATTGTTGAGGTTTTGTATAACATCATCTTATTTAATCCTTACACCATAACTATGTGGTGTAGCTGAATTTTTGGCTGCATCCCCCAGTCCCATGCTTAGCCCCTGTCTGTCTGTTGTTGTTTGTGTGTGTGTGTTTAAATTTTTCCTTTTTTTTCTGGATTTTCATATGTACCAATTGAATATGGCTCTTGAAGAAATTGCATGAGGTTTCCATCAAACTCATCCTGCATGGGTGGTCACTACTTCTTCTTACAGCTGGTCAGCTCTTCCCATCTTTGGACTCTCATGCATCTCCATTCAACGTTCTGCCATGAGAGGAAAGAACACCAGGAAGACCCAGCGGTCTGACACTTACTAGCTCTGTGACCTGAGGAAAGTCACTGGCTTTAGCTAACCCTGAATTTCCTCATTTGCAACCAGTTGTTAGGAGCCACAGTTGAAATAATAAATGTATGATCACTTTGAAAACTCAAACATGCTATGGAAATGCCAACTGTTATTACACATGGTCAAGTTTTTGTGAACTGCTAAAGGAAATCTGGCTGAAGTGCCCTTCTTATTCTCAGCCAAAACAAAGAGCCAGGACAAGTCATTGCTTTATGAAAAGCCACTCTCATTCTTCAGCTGGGTTTGAATTTTGCTAACATTTCAGGTTCTTTTTATCAAGTGCTTAAATCAGCAGATGAAATGGAACCTGGAAAATGCAAATTTCCTGTGCACCCTCTGGAATATGTGTTGCAGCCACACCAAGACCAGTGAGCTCTGGTTTCACTGATTGCCCATAGTGGTGATTGTTTCCACATTCCTGAAATTTGAGAAAATTAAAGGAATCTTTATCTTTCTGCTATGTATCATAACCTAGTCACAAAAGGCAAGCACCAGCATCTGCCCAAATCATGAATCTGGTTGCATTAAGAACAATAAGACCTAACCCCCAAAAAACATTCCACTCTGTGGTCTTTGGAGGAGCAAGATTGTTGGTGTCTTTCAGCAGAAAGGTGAGTTGAGAAAGGTGGAAAACAATATGAAGTCATCCGAGTTGTTCACCTATGGTGGATGCAGACTGGTGTGGGAACAGTGAGCCCAGCTCTGCTCGGCCACGTGGGGAACAGGCAGAGCCCTCAGTCCTTGGCATGACCACTTCTGTCCATCCTGAGAGAGGAGCAGAGAGGTGGAAGCAGGGTGGATGCAGGCACATCCAGCCACCTCTGCTGGAGCTTATTTCATAGCCAGTGCCTTGGTGTCTGTGTTGGTCTAGCTCCTGGGCTCAGTTATCTAAGGTTACTCCTGAGGTTTATGAGTGGCTAGGATTTCTCTCTCTTCCAGGGCTTTCTTCCTGTCTGTTTCTGTACTCAGGAGTGAGACTGGTTTGGGGGATAAAATTTTTTTCTATGACTTAAAGACTTGGAAAATTTTTCTGCAGAATTTCTCAAATTGAGAATACGAATGCCATTTCTATTCCTTTTTAGACAATTTTCTGGAGACTAAAACCTCTGCTAAGGCCTTTATCATGAGTGAGTGAACAGGCTCTGGCTCCTCCACTGGCTGCAGATGGTACTTGGAAGTCCTGCTCATGCCCTTACAACCCATTAAGGTCGAAACGAGTCCAGGGAGCAAATGAGCAAGCCCCAGGCTACCAGTGCCCTCTGAGTTCCCCAGTTCTCTACTGTCACTGCCATATTCATGGAATTTCTAGTCTCTGTTGGGAGGAAAACACAGGAAGAAATGAGAACCAAATATTTAGTGGTCAAAGAGTAGATTTTAATAGTCATAGGAACTCATCACAAATATTCTTGATTTTCTTCTGCACACATCTTAGGGTAGAATTTGATTGCCCTCTTTGGCATTCAACAAGGCCAAATGACTTGCTTTGGTCAACGTAGCATGAGCAAAACATGACATATCACTTCTGGTTCATAGCCTTAAGGTCTGCTGTGTGATTCACCGAACTCCTTTCTCTTCTCCTGTGATGTGGAAGCACCTGTAGGGCTGCAGCCTCTGTCACCCCAAGAGGTGAAAACTGGGTCATTCTCAGTCCTTCAGTGACTACAATGAGCAGAAAACCTTACCTCACACCAACACAGCCTGGACATACAACATAAGTGAGAAACAAGTCTTTGTTATTTGTACTCCTTAAGGGATTGTCCTCACAACACAGCCTAGTTCATCGTCACTGAAACAGTAAAATACCAAGTGTATGTAAACTGGACCCTTCTTACAACATCCAGTTCTCCTCACTGAGGAGGGAGTAAGTGGCACCATCTAAGCCAGTTGTGGCACTTCCTCCACTTCCTTGTGCTGGCCACACACATTTTCTATCTTACCCTCTTGTTCACTTACCAACTCAAGCTATGACACACATCCTAATACTTATTATTCCTGCCTATTAATTAAATTGTATGCATCCCCCATCAGATTCTGAGATTGGGGTGGGCTGAAATGAGTTTCTTTTCTCACAGGAGTATCCTAATGCCTGATGTACTGCCTGGCTCATGATTTCCACCAATAAATAATTTTCCAGTGAAGATACAGTAGAGTCTATGTAAGAGCTTAGCCATCTGGCAGAGAAGACAGACATGGGAAGACAATGACAACTCAGAGAAATAGGGGGAACAATTAAGGCATATCCAAAGGTAACACAAAGGGAGTTATTCATTGTAGGTAAGGTGCAAATCGAGTCAGACAAGTGACCTCTGTGTTTTAAATGACTGAATAGACCAGGTGGGAAAGCAGAGAAGAAGTTCAAGCAATAAACAAAAGCAAAGACTAGGTGTGATAAACACAAAGATGTACCACTCAATCTCCCTTCAGGGAAAGACCTACTGCCCACGAGGAAGTGCGGTCATCAGGTGGCCCACAGCTATCAGCTCTTTCATGGCCTGCCTCAGGGACAGAGAGCCATCCTGCCAATGCCAAGCCATCTGTGAGTGTATGTGTATAGAGGCCTGACTGTTTTGTCCTAATTCTGCGTATTGTGATAGGTAACAGTGGCTCCTCAGCTTCCTGTGGTGCTGGCCATAGCTTTGTCAGTCCTGTAGTCCATTCAAGTTCTTCATCTGCCCAATCCTGCTTTCTCCTTCTTCCTTTCATAGGTGTTGATGCAAACTTTGGGTTGCCGGGTTGGCAAATAAAAATACAGAGAATCCAGTTAAATTGGGATTTCAGATAAACAATTGAATTGAATTTTTGTATATAAGCACATATAAAATATTATGAGACATATTTATGCTAAAATAATTATTCTTTGTTTATTGGAAACTCAATTTAATTGGGCATCTTATATTTTATCTGGCAATATTATCCCTGATATGTATCTTTCACCTCAATTTCCATCTCAGTATCTGCTCTTGAGAACCCAACTTACAATACTAAGCTTAAAGGAGCATGGTGTGCTATGGGAATTGTAGGCACTTCCTGCCGCTGCAGCATGAAAAATGCAGGTTGGATGTAGTTGTCAGAGGTTAGTGTTGAAGCAAATAGGTCTTAAAGACTTTCATCCTAAAAAATATGAATTTTATCCTCAAGGACAACGATGGAGCCAATGGAAAGTTCAAAACAGGGAAGAAGAAGGTTGGGTTTGCAATTTAGAAAGACCCCTCTTGTAATGTGTGTGAGGATGACCTGGAAGCTGAAATGATAGAACAGCCAGACCAATAAGAAGGTCTGATTTCTCCAAAGAAGACATACAAATGCCCAACAGATACATGAAAAGATGTTCAATGTCACTGATCACTAGGGAAATGCAAATAAAAACGGCAATGTGATATCACCTCACACCTGTCAGAATGGCTACAATAAAAAACACAAGAAAGAACAAGTGTTGGTGAGGTTGTGGAAAAAGGGGAGGAACCCTCATACACTGTTGGAACCCTCATGCGAACCAATGCAGCTACTATGGAAAACAGTGTGGAGGTGCCTCAAAAATTTAAAACAAAAGCTACTCTACAATCCAGTAATTGAACTACTGGGTATTTACCCACAAAATACAAAAACACAAATTCAAAGGGATACTTACACCCCAATGTTTATAGCCAAGAAATGGAAGCAGCCCATGTGATCATCAATAGATGAATGGATTAAGAAGATGTGGTGTATATACACAATGGAATATTACTCAGCTGTAAAAAAAAAATTGCCATTTGCAAAGACATGGATGGAGCTGGAGAGTATAGTACTAAGCAAAATAAGTCAGAGAAAGACAAATACCATATGCTTTCACTCAGATGTGGAATTTAAGAAACAAATGAGCAAAGGAAAAAAGAGAGACAGAAACCAAGAAACAGGTTCTAACCTATAAAGAACAAACTGACAGTTATCAGAGGGAAGGTGAGGGTGGGGGTGAAATAGGTAACAAGGATTAAGAGTACCCTTATCATGATGACCACTGAGTAATGTATAGAACTGTTGAATCACTATATTGGATACCTGAAATTAACATAACTCTGTATGTTAACTATACTGGAATTAAAAGTAAAAACTCTATAAGATGAGTACAATAAATACAAAATGTTTTTAAAAAATAATAAGAGGGTCTGGTGAGTGACCAATAACAGCAAGGAGATGATGATCTAAGGAGGAACACGATAATGCAAAAGAGACAAAGGACTTCCAAGATGTTTCAGAATTAGAACAAAAGTTTGTTTGGTCGCCAATGGGCATGAAGCGCAGTAAAAGGAGAAGACTGGACACTTCCCAGGTTTCTTGATTAGGATGCTATGTGATTGAGATTTATTTGGTTTAGTGAAGGAGCACCAACGTCTTCACCTTGGACTCTGTTTGCTCAGACCTGGGCTAAGCTTAAAAATCAGGCTTCACATGAGGCGCAATCCCAAGGCAGCAAGAGCGAGAGAAAGTGGAGACAGAGAAGGAGAAGGGTGGAGGCCAGGTGGTACATTGCACAGCAAATCATGAATGTCTGGTGGCTGAATCACAAAGAGCAACTTCTGGTCTGAGTAGGTGGAACTGCTTGGTCACAGAATAGCATTTGAGAGCAGGAAAGGATAAGGATTTATGGTGTGGATTCTCTCTGTCTCTCTTTTCTCACTGGTCAACTTCTGCTCCATGGAGAGTTACCTGCTCTCCCTACCCTGCCCTGGGTTAAGTTACCTGATTCCTTCAGGAAACTCTAGGAAGCCAAGTTTTGGACTCTATGGTAGGGCTTGAGTCCCTGAGCCCATTGGGTGAAAAATGAGACAAGGGACTTCCAGGGATGGTGGTTGAAGCCAAACCTCAGAGAGTCTGCATGGTCTGAACTAGCAACAGAGCAGTTGCAAATCTTTCGTGTGTAGTTGCAAATCTTCCATGGTGGGTGCAACAGAGGCCACTCCAAAGCTTATTCCAGGGAAGATAGAGAGCCATCAGCTTTAGTAGATAAGATGAAGGCAGGTGTGGCTGCGTGGAGGGGTGGCTTCCATTAAGCAAGTGGTTGAGGGCTGGAGTGAAGGGAGCAGGTCAGACCCTCCAGTCCCTAGATTCACCTGTTGCAACCAATTTGATGACTAGGACAATTAGCTCCGCTCTGAGTGAGTGACCTAGGGGGCCTCCAGGAGCTGTCCCATAGTCTTGGAGTGGGTGTTCCCAGGCTGGGTGAGAAATGTGCTCCTGTGGGTCATTGGTATATGAGGGGTTAAAGGCACAGGTGTGTGTAGAGGTGGCCTGTGAATGGTAAAGATGACATGTACAATGCAGCCAGAAGCACAGCCTCCCACAGAGCCAGAAGGTAACTGACATTCAAGGTGGGTGAGATTCACAGTGAAGCATGTTCAGCAAGACACCTCACACTCCCCAAAAGGGTGACACCACGCTGTGGAACTCGAGCCTGCAGGAGCAGGTGATCCACAGAACGAAAACTTCAAAAAGGTCAGATGAGACAGACTGGGCCTGGCACTTGCAACATGCTGTCACCTTTATCAGCATAATCGATTTAAAGAATATATTCAAACTAAAATTTCCCATTAATAGCTAAAACCAGGAAATATGGGTTGCGACTGAAGCCACAGTTACCTAAGTTCAAGGAGTCTTGTCCCCTGCCCCTCATTTCAGATGTTTTTGCCAATTTAATAAAGAAGCAGTGATGATCTTAAGATAGAAAAAACCTCTCTGCCTTTCAGTAAAGCAAATAATGCAGCTATACCCTTTGGATTTAGTGTTTCTGACAGTGTTAGGAGATTAAAGGAGCATCCTCATTTTTCATAAATGGAACCAAGAAAAACAAAGGCTGACAAGCTCCGGGGCTCCTTGAAAAGCCCTGTGAAACATTATCTAAAACCCATCCTGTCTTCAGGGCTGTCTGCACAAACAAGTTTATCTGTATCTAGAACTTTAATTTTATCATGCTCATGGCATCTAAAAAATGAAGTCTTGTTAGAATTGAGACATTTGTGCAAGCATTTCCAAACATAGAGAAGGTTTGCCACTTACTTCAAGATGTGAAACATTCTAGAGGAAAGAATCTATTGCAGTTGGAGAGAAAGTTGGGGGGATAGACATGCCCCAGCCTCAGGAAGGAGCATGGGCTCAGCAGCAGCATGGGCTGCATAATTTCCTGGTGTGGTTTTGGACCCTAGAACTGCTTGCTATTTCTTGATACCATGTCTTATATGTGCATCCTGTTTGGGGACCTAGTTTGGCATTTGATTCCTTATATTTTACTCTCCGAGTTTCTGTTAAAATCTTTACAGAAGAGGTGCCTGTGTGGCTCAGTCAGCTGAGCATCCTACTTTCGTTCAAGTTGTGATCGCACACAGTTTGTGGCTTCTAGCCCCACATGGAGCTGATAGCTGACTGAAGCCTGCATCAGATTCTCTGTCTCCCTCTCTCTCCTCTCTCTCTGCCCCTCTCCTGCTCATTATCTCCCTCTCTTTCAAAAATAAATAAAAATGTATTATGATAAATTATTTAAAAAAAATCTTTACAGGAATGACTCACAGATACCATTGTATAGTCAAGTTAAATCTTTCACCTCAGCCAATTTCTAGGTTTTTGTAGCAAAGATCCAGATGGGCCCAAACTCTGTTTATACCAGGATTCAGGAATTTATAAAAACCTTTGGTGCACTAAGGCACCACTGGGGGCTGTTAACATGAGATGCCAGGAAGACCCCTGAGCAAACAAATGTGCTTCAGGGCTATTCTAAATGCCCATCCCTCTGTTTTTCTCCATCTAGCCCCTGATGACTTATTACCAAATTCCAGGGTGAGGGAGGGTGTATCAAAATCAAGGGATGACATGGAGAGGATGACATGCTGCACATTTATCAGTGCCAAGGACAAAGAACTCGTGATACAAGCAAAGCTCTCAGACCCTGGGACCTGGCTTCACTTTGAAACAAGCCAGTTCTGGCAGCTCTGAATAGCACCATCAGATGTGCCAGGCATAGCTGCACTGGGGGTGGGGTGGGGGGGGTGGGTACCAATACTTTGTTTTGATTTGGGTAAACTGGTAGATGGATTATCATTTTCTTTCTCCATTTCTCACTGCTCCTGTAAGTGTGCATTTCCCCCTCCCTCTGGCAGCCTAATTTTCTCTACCAGAAATCTGTTCAAGATCACATTTCTATACTTTGCTGCTGTCAACTACTTTCTGATTTTGTCCCTAACTCACAATGAGCTTGTTGTCTGATGGGTCTTTTCTTTTGGAGGCATCTCCCTTGAGAAAGAAAAATCTCCCAGCAGGGGCATCTGTGGAAAGATCCTGGCAGTTATCCAGGAGAAAAGTCATGAAGAATGAGTACATGACTTTTCCAATGTGGTATCAGAGGTAAGAGTCATGAAAAAGTCCTTTGAAGGAAGAAATTTTAGAATTCTGTAAGTGATGGATTCCACATGAGGGATCAGTAAGAAATGATCCAGAATCAGCCCTTAGAATGTAGTCCTAAAGGTGCTAACCCTCATATAGGGACTGAAGCTTGACAAAGAAGCTCAAATACAAACCAAGATCAGTTCTGCTGCCTTTGTCCACTCATGATGTCTGTCTTACACTTGCACAGCCTGCCTGAATCTTGTAGGGTTAGTGGGTCTGGGCAGATTGATAAGAAACCAAGAGGAATCAAGAGGAAAGCAAATGAACCAAATCCTTATCTGATATGACACTTTCTGGTATTTCATTCTTCGTGTTCTATGAAGTATCCGACATTAACTAATGGGACTCTCCAAGATATCAAGATATATCCATCCGGCATGGTCAAACCATAAAAGAAAAATTTAAAGTTTAATCAAGCAGCTCCAAGTTGTATTCCTGAGACAGAAGAGATGAACAACTGGATACTTGTTTTTGACAAAACTTTATCTTCTTCTTAGGACAGCTACCATATGTTTGCATGTATAGGAGGGTTAGGAGGAACTTAACGGAGGACCATGGGTGAGAAGTAGGGGGGGAATACGGGGGAAGAGGGAGGGAGGCAAACCCTGAGAGACTCTTGAATGTTGAGAAAAACTGAGGACTGATGGGTATGGTGGAGAGGGGAAGGGGGGTGATGAGCATGGAGGAGGGCACTTGTGGAGATGAGCACTGGGTGCTATATGGAAACCAACTTGACAATAAACTATTTAAAAAACGTTATCTTCTTCTTAGTACCAGCTACCTGGGACTCTCTTTCTCATTGTGCCTCTTTGCATCCACACATACGTGTGCATGCACGTACACACACACACACACACACACACACACACACAATGGCATCAGGGTCATTCCATTCTCGTCCTCCTTCAGCCTCCTCTCAGGAAGAAATCCAATGAATTACTTTACACTATAATATAGATGACTGATAAGACTATATGTATGACCTTTCCCCAGAACATTTTCATTTTTAAAAAGGAACCAAATTATAAATCAAAGGAGGAAATTTCTTAACTGGAAGTCAAGTCAGCAAGCAATTGGGTAAGATTGTGGGGATGGTCACCAAGGATCTTGACTCTGAGTGCTTTACCCAAACACATTGGTCAGATCTAATAATGAGTGGATAAAGTGAAAGGTAGGGGATCCATTCTGGCCCATTAGACACCAGCTGAACTACTAAATCCAGGAAAACAGAGCACATCCAACTGTAAGTCAAAGAATCTGAATGTGAACCCCACACCTATCCTTTTCTATGCTATGAGCCAGGTGCAAATCATGTTCCAATCCTTATTTTCCTCTCTGGTAAAGTAAAAGTAGCACATGTATGCAGCTTGAAACTCAAAGGACATGAGGCTAAAGTAATATATATCCTTTCTCACTATTATTACTCAGGAAATTTCAGAAAAAAGAAACACGAAATTACCTTTAATTTAATAATTGAAAAGCCACCAACGTTTTTCCAAAAATATCCTACTTAAACCAAAAAAAAAAAAAAATATGTTATATAAGTGTCAGATGCAATTTAGGGCTGTAGTCTGTGCTTATGGATTTCCAGAAAGGCTGATGCACTGTGGATATTAGGGATGCTGGGGAAGTTTCAAAGAGCATTTTCATTATCTTCTTAAAAAATTTTCTTTCTTTCTTTTCTTTTCTTTCCTTCCTTCCTTCCTTCCTTCCTTCCTTCCTTCCTTCCTTCCTTCCTTCCTTCCTTCCTTCCTTCCTTCGTTCTTTCGTTCTTTTTACAAATAGTTTATTGTCAAGTGGGTTTCCATATAGCGTCCAGTGCTCATCCCCACAAGTGCCCTCCTCCATGCCCATCTTCCCCCTAACCCCCCACCCATAAGTCCTCAGTTTGTTTTCATCATTCAAGAGTCTCTCATGGTTTGCCTCTTTCCCTCTGCCCCAACATTTCCCCCCTTGTTCTCCCCCATGGTCCTCCATTAAGTTCCTCCTAATCCTCCTAGACATGCAAACATATGATATTTGTCCTTCTCTGTCTGACTTATTTCACTCAGCATAACACCCTCAAGGTCCATCCATGTTGCTACACTTGGCCAGATTTCATTCTTTCTCATTGCCATGTAGTATTCCATGGTATAGATAAACCACATCTTCTTGATCCATTCATCTGTTGATGGACACTTAGGCTCTTTCCATGTTTTAGCTATTGTGGAGAGTGCTGCTATGAACATTGGGGTACATGTGCTCCTATGCCTCAGCATTTCTGTATCCCTTGGGTAAATTCCTAGCAGTGCTATTGCTGGGTCATAGGGGAGTTCTATTGTTAGTTTCCTGAGGAACCTCCACACTGTTTTCCAGAGGGGCTGTACCAGTTTACATTCCCACCAACAGTGTAGGAGGGTGCCCGTTTCTCCACATCCTCGCCAGCATCTAGAGTTCTCTGATTTGCTCATTTTAGCCACTCTGACTGGCGTGAGGTGGTATCTCAGTGTGGTTTTGATTTGTATTTCCCTGATGAGGAGGGATGCTGAGCATCGTTTCATGTGTCTGTTGGCCATCTGGATGTCCTCTTTGGAGAAGTGTTTGTTCATGTCTTCTGCTCATTTCTTCACGGGATTGTTTGTTTTCTGGGTGTGGAGTTTGGTGAGTTCTTTATAGATTTTGGATATTAACCCTTTGTCTGATATGTCATTTGCAACTATCTTTTCCCATTCCGTTGGTTGCCTATTAGTTTTGTGGATTGTTTCCTTTGCCGCGGAGAAGCTTTTAATCATGATGAGGTTGCAATAGTTTATTTCTACTCTTGATTCCCTTGCTTTTGGGGATGTGTCAAGTAAGAAGTTGCTGCGGTGGAGGTCAAGGAGGTTGTTTCCTGCTTTCGCCTCTAGGGTTTTGCTGGTTTCCTGTCTCACGTTCAGGTCCTTAATTCATTTTCAGTTTATTTTCATGTATGTGTGAGAAATTGATTTAGTTTCATTCTTCTGCATGTTGCTGTCCAATTCTCCCAACACCATCTGTTAAAGAGGCTGTCTTTTTTTCTATTGGATACTCTTTCCTGCTTTGTCAAAGATCAGTTGACTGTATACATTTGGGTCCAGCTCTGAGTTCTCAATTCTGTTCCATTGGTCTATGTGTCTGTTTTTGTGCCAATACCATACTGTCTTGATTATTACAGCTGTGTAGTAGAGGCTAAAGTCTGGGAGGGTGATACCTCCTGTTTTGGTTTTATTCTTCAGTATTACTTTGGCTATTCGGGGTCTTTTGTGGTTCCATACAAATTTTAAGATAGTTTTTTCTAGTTTTGAGAAGTATGCTGGTGCAATTTTGATTGGAATTGCATTGAATGTGTAGATTGCTTTGGGTAGTAATGACATTTTAACTATATTTGTTCTTCCGATCCATGAACCTGGTTGTTTTTGCATTTCTTTGTGTCTTCTTCAATTTCCTTCATAAGTTTTCTATAGTTTTCATCACACAGATTTCTTGTATCCTTGGTTAGGTTTATTCCTAGGTATTTTATGTTTTTTTTTGTGCAATTGTGAATGGGATCAGTTTCTTGATTTCTCTTTCTGTTGCTTCATTGTTGATGTATAAAAATGCAACCGATTTCTGTACGTTGATTTTGTACCCTGCAACTTGGCTGAATTCTGGGATCAGTTCCAGTAGGCTTCTGGTGGAGTCTGTCGGGTTTTCTATGTAGAGTATCATGTAGTCTGCGAAAAGTGAAAGTTTGACTTCCTCTTTGCCAATTCTGAAGCCTTTGATTTCCTTTTGTTGTCTGATGACTGATGCATGGACTTCCAGCACTATGTTAAACAACGGTGGTGAGAGTGGACATCGCTGTGTTCCTGATCTCGGGGGGAAAGCTCTCAGTTTTTCCCCGTTGAGGATGATGTTAGCTGAAGGCTTCTCATAGATGGATTTTATGATGTTTAAGTAGATTCCTTCTATCCCAAATTTCTCCAGAGTCTTTCTTAAGAAGGATGCTGTATTTTTTCAAATGCTTTTTCTGCATCTATAGACAGGATCATATGGTTTTTATCTTTTGTTTTGTTGATGTGATGGATCACATTGATTGATTTGTGAATGTTGAACCAGCCCTGTAACCCAGGAATGAATCACACTTGATCTTGGTGGATGATTCTTTTTATGTGCTGCTGGATTCGATTTGCAAAGATCTTGTTGATGACTTTTGCATCTGTATTCATCAAGGATATTGGCCTGTAGTTCCCTTTTTTTTGCTGGATCTGTCTGGCTTGGGAATCAGAGTGATGCTGACTTCATAAAATGAGTCCAGGAGTTTTCCTTCGATTTCTGTTTTTTGGAATAGCTTGAGAAGAATTGGTATTAATTCTGTTTTAAACGTCTGGTAGAATTCCCAGGGAAGCCATCAGGTCCAGTGCTCTTATTTGTAGGGAGATTTTGGATCACTGATTCGATTTCTTCACTAGTTATGGGTCTGTTCAGATTTCCTATCTCTTCCCTTGTGAATTTTGGTGGTGAGTTTGTGTTTAGGAAATTGTCCATTTCTTCTAAGCTGTCCAATTTATTGGCATATAATTTTTCATAGTATTCCCTGATAATTGCTTGTATTTCTGAGGGGTTGGTTGTAATAAGTCCATTTTCATTCATGATTTTGTCTATTTGGGTGTTCTTTTTTTTCTTTTTGAGAAGCCTTGCTAGAGGTTTGTCAGTATTTTATATTTTTTCAAAATACCATCTCTTAGGGTCATTTCTTGATCTGTTCAATTGTTTCTTTGGTCTCTATGTTGTTTATTTCTGCTCTGATTTTTGCTATTTCTCTTCTTCTACTGGGTTTAGGGTGCTCTTGTTGCCCTGTCTTTAGTTCCTTTAGGTGAGCTTTTAGATTTTGGACTTGCACTTTTCCTAATTTTTTAAAAATAGGCCTGGAGTGCAATATACTTTCCTCTTAGGACTGCCTTTGCCATAGATTTTGGATTGTTGTGTTTTCATTTTCATTTGTTTACATATATTTTTAAATTTCTTCTCCAATTGCCTGATTGACCGATTCATTCTTTAGTAGGGTGTTCTTTAACTTCCATGTTTTTGGAGGTTTTCCAGACTTCTTCCTGTGATTGACTTCAAGTTTCAAAGCATTATGATCTGAGAGTGTGCATGGTATGATCTCAATTCTTTTATATTCATGAAGGCTGTTTTATGTCCCAGTATGTGATCTATCTTGGAGAATGTGCCATGCACACTTGAGAAGAAAGTGAATTCCCTGGTCTCTGGATGTAGAGTTCTAAATATATCTGTCAGATCCATCTGGTCCAATGTGTTTTCAAGTCCAGTATTTCTTTAGTGATTTTCTGTCTGTTTGACCTGTCCATTGCTGTAAGTGGAGTATTAAAGTCCCCTACTATTAGCACATTCTTATCTATAAGCTTGTTTCTGTTTGTGATTAATTGTTTTAAATATTTAGGTGCTCCCATATTCGGTGCATAGACATTTATGATTGTTAGTTCTTCCTGATGGATAGACCCTGTAATTATTATGTAATGCCCTTCTTCATCTTTTGTTATTGTCTTTAATTTAAAGTCCAGTTTGTCTGATATAAGTATAGCTACTCCAGCTTTCTTTTGATTTCCAGTAGCATGATATATATTTCTCCATCCCCTTACTTTTAATCTGAAGGTATCTTCCAGTCTAAAATGAGTTTCTTGGGGCGCCTGGGTAGCTTAGTCGGTTAGGTGTCCGACTTTCGCTTAGGTCATGATCTCGCGGTTCGTGGGTTCGAGCCCCGCGTTGGGCTCTGTGCTGACTGCCAGCTCAGAGCCTGGAGCCTGTTTCTGTCTGTGACTCCCTCTCTCTCTGACCCTCCCCTGCTCACGCTGTCTCTCTCTCTCTCTCCTAGAAATAAATAAAAACATTTTAAAAAAATAAAATAAAATGGGTTTCTTGTAGACAATATGTAGACGGATTTTTTAAATCCTCTCGGCTACCCTATATCTTTTGATTGGAGCATTCAGCCCACTTACATTCAGTGTTATTATTGAAATATGTGGGTTTAGAGTCTTTGTATCCTTTGCAGGGTTCATGTTTTTGGTGGTGTCTCTGGTATCTTTGTTCCTTGCAACCTTTCCTTCAGAGCGTCCCCCTCAGGATTTCTTGTAGGGCTGGCTTAGTGGTGACAAATTCTTTCAATTTCTGTTTACTTAGAAAGGTTTTTATCTCTCCCTCTATTTTGAATGACAGGCTTGCTGGATAAAGGATTTTTGGCTGCCTATTTTTTCTCTTCATCACATTGAAGATCTCCTGCCATTCCTTTCTGGCCTGCCACGTTTCAGTAGATAGGTCTGTCACTACTCTGATAGGTTTCCCTTTGTATGTTAGGGCCCTTTTCTCCCTAGCTGCTTTCAAAATTCTCTCTTTGTCCTTATATTTTGCCATTTTTACTATGATATGCCGTGCCGTAGATTGATTCACATTATGTCTGAGAAGAGTCTCTGTGCCTCTTGTATTTCAATGTTTACTTCCTTCCCCAGGTTGGGGAAGTTCTCTGCTATAATTTGTTCTAGGACTCCTTCAGCACCTTTCCCTCTCTCTTCCTCTTCTGGGATTCCTATGATACGGATATTGTTGCGTTTGACTGTATCACTGAGCTCTCGAACTATTCTTTCATGTTCCTGGATCAGTTTGTCTCTTTTTTTTTTTCTCAGTTTCCTCTTTTTCTATAATGGTGTCCTCAAAATCACTTATTCTCCTTTCTGCCTCTTCAATCCGTGCATTGGAGACCTCCAAATTATTATATATCTCATTTATCGCATATTTTAATTCATCATGCCTATTTTTATGCTCCATGTTGTTTGTAGCCATAGTTTCTTTTATGTCCTCTATGGTATTTTCAAGCCCAGCTATTAATTTTATGATTATTGTTCTAAAATCTTGTTCAGTTATGTTGCTTATATCTGTTTTGAGCAGTTCTTTAGTTGTCAATTCTTCTTGGAATTTCTTTGGAGCAGAGTTCTTTCGTTTCGTCATTTTAGTTAGCTTCTGGCTCTTGTTAGTTTTAAAGACTTGTTATGCTCTCTGCACCTGTGAGAGCTGCTGTACCCAAGCAGACTCTTTGACTGTCCAGGGCCTATCTATTCAGAGAGTGTTTTTTGAATGGTATCTCTTGTTGAGACCTTGGTTATTTTATTTTCCTACTCATAGTGATATTTGGGACTCTGCACCTTGTGTACTTTGGCTTGTTTCTTGAGGTAGTCCTGGAGAAGAAAACAGACAGACAAACACACAGTGAGCAGAGACACACAACCGCACAGACAAATCCAACAAACATGGAAACCAAGAGGGAAAACAAAAAAAGTTAAGAGAAAGACGGAGGAGGGAAGGCAAATAATTGAAAATAAAAAATACACAAAAAGGTCAAAAAGAAGAAAATAAAAGGAAAAAGAAGAAAACCGATGGACCAAGAATGGTTTAAAGCATATAACAGGATTTCCCAGCTACAATTAAATATCCAGGTGTATGCAGTGCTGGTTGAAGAGCATTGAGAAAGAGAGAGAAGACAGGGCAGGGATGAGGCAAAATTGGAAATAGAATGAACAGGCAGAAGGGATAAGAAGCTTTTTTTCAAAGAGCTAAAGGGTCAAATATGGTTGGATAGGTGAGAGAAGGACGCTGGTGTTATCCAGAGAAACTATATAGTTTAATTACTGTAGTTTAATTCCTGAGAGAAAGAGATGATAAGGTAGGTAGGTTTAGAATTTACATCTACAGAATGGACTAAATGTGACTGTTTAAGGAAGCCGGTGACCAGAGTTAATCAGGTCAGTGTTCCAGGTGGGGCGGGGGGAAGGAGGGCAGCTCTCTAGCAGGGATGGGCTTGGTATGACCCCATGCGTCAGGCAGGAGTTCTGTCTTGGCGGTTGTGGGGAGGAGAGTGGTGGCGTTCCAGTCCCTTCTTGAACCGAGCGCTGCACTTCGCCCTTTTTGGGTGTGTAAACTCCCCGTGCCGGGGGCACAGCCAATGTGGGTTTTGCTCTTTAACCCAGGCCAGGCCTAGTATCCAAATCCCAGTCCGTGCGCCCCACTGAAATTGCAGTAGACACAACCTGGCAGGTGATCCCCTCAGGGCAGTTCCAAGCCTCTTGCCTAGCCCTGGGGGTGAAGCCAGAATCGCTGCTCCCTTTTTCTCCAGGTCGGGTTGGCTAGCAAGGATGGGGGTTTGCCTGGGGGGTGCACTGGGCCCACTGGAGAGCGGGAAACAGGGTCCCTGTGTGTCTCGTCACCTGAAACACAAACTCTCAGGCTAATCTCCCAGTTTTAAGCCCTTCGCCTTCGCTCTAGGGGTCCAGCCAAGCCAGGAGTGCGGAGGCCTGGTCTGTGCGCAGCTCCTCCAGGGGTCCAGCCAGCCAGGAGCGCAAAGGAGCGGTCGGCGCACGGCCCCTCCAGGATGAGTTGCTGCTCGGGGACCTTGCACGCAGGGATTTGGTGTGCACGGTCCTTCTGTGCCCCAAGAGGAGGTTTTTCTGTTCCCCAGCGACAGGGACCGTGTCTTGAGTAGTTTTGGACTCTCTCTTTCCCTTCTCATTTCCCGCAGAGGGGGATCGCCCCCATCCCTCTTAGTCTCAGATCCCGGCCCGATTTTATCTTCCCCAGTTCACACTCACGATTTAAGGCTTTCTCAGTGGATTCTGTGTCTTTTTTCTCCCAATCTCTTGGGTTCTGTAAGGTTTCCTATGGCTTCAAATCTTTTCCGTGTGAGATATTCTTTTTCTTTTTCTTTTTCTTTTTCTTTTTAACTTCCACTATTATTCAGTAAGATAAAACAGCGACAAGTACATTAGGTAATCATCACCAGATAAGAGACACTGAATAATTTATAAGAGGGGGAAAAACAGTAATAAACAAAGCAAAGGTAACAGCTTGATTACAGCTGTTTCCAGAAGCTTTCCTTTTATTGAGTTCCCATTGCAGATGTCTGGTGATGCCAGGAAAATCTATCCATTTCAGTGAGCACTCCACCAATGGTATAGCTGCAGAGCGTTTGGCACCTATGAGATATAATTGGGGCTTTTAGCATTCATGTTCTATAAAAACTTCCATAAAAGTTTCATTTCTATTTATGAATTTCAATGTAATGCACAAAATGAGTAACCGATGGCATCCAGCCAGGGAATCAATTCCTGTCTCAAATAAGGGAATAACAAAGAGCAAGCCATACTTATCACATGCCTGTATCTGTCCAGAATCTCAGATGCTTTTCTAGAGAGTAGAACGTGATAAATCTGAAGCTGAGAAGTGCTTAGAATGCTACATAATGGCAACCCTGCTTCCCATGTTCACACAATCTGAGAATTGTGAGCATCTCTTCAATCTGTTTACTTGGCAGTGTTGAAAAACCAGTTATTGAATAAAATAACAAATTTCCATCGGTTTTGTTTAGATGTGTGCCCAATGCACTGTTAGAGTATAAAAACTAACATTTTTCTATGAATAAACAAGTTTATTTACAAGATACAATTGATTTCTAAAATAAAAACCACCTGAACCCTTGGCCATCTGCCACTGATTAAATCCTGCTGTGGATGTAAAGTGGAGCTACATCTTCCTTGAGCGCCAAAACCCATGTATTTCTATTTGAACCTGGATTTTAGAGGTCATAGTATTTGCATTCTTCCTTTTTGGGGAATAGTGTAGGTATGAAGAATCAAGAGTCGTAGGCTTTCACCTTATTATGTGACTCCATTGTGTCATTCATTTAATCATTTAAAAATTACTTATTGAGGGTCCACTGTGTGCCAGATAGTATTCTTGGGACAAAAGATACAGCAGTGAATGAGACAGACAATAAAAAAATGTGCATATGTGCATGTGTATGTGTGTATGAGAGAGAATGAATGAAAAAGACTATCTAGAAACTTTAAACACAGAAAAGTGGCTATGTTTGGGTAATGACTTTAAACAAATGACATCTCTGATGACTGTTTCTGCTCAGATCTGAATCATGTGAAGGAGCCCACTCTGCAAAAGTTGGGAGCAAGGACAGCCCTTGGCAAAGAAATAAGTAGTATCAGGGTTAAAAGTATGTATGGCTTTGTTGTGTAAGAAGCCAACTGAGGCTGAAATATGGTGATAGAGGACCAGGAGACAAGGTGGGAAGGGTGCGCAAGGGCTAGGTCAAGTAGGGTGAGCAAGCCCTGTTAATGCGCTTGATGGTTGGACTGTATTTTAAGAAGTATAGGATGTTGTTGGACAGTGTAAAGTAGGACAAAGTAATATGGTCTATGCTTTTAAAAAAACTACCTTGGCTCTGGGTGGAAATGAAATATCCAAGTCAAGGGACCAAACACAAGGACCAGTTAGCAGGCTATAGACTTGTCCAGGGAAGGACATTCTAAAAGCTTAAACAAAAGTACCAAGAATTCTCAGAAGTGATGGATTCAGGATACCTGTATCTGTAGAGTAAAGAAGACTTACTGGTGTGAGAGAAGGGGAAAATTCAAGAAGGTTGCTAGAATTCTGTCTTGAGCCAAAATGAATAAAGTTGAGATGTTGTTGGCAGAGATGAAAGAGACTCTAAGTAAGTTTGGGGAACTCTTATGGAGTTTTCTGTTTGGGACACGATAGACGTTTTCCCCATAGTCATACACGGAGAGTTGAGAATATGAATCTAGGTCAGAGCACAGACGCTGATGTTGGAGTCTTTGCATGTAGATGATTTGAAACATAGGTCAGAATGTTGTCACTTAGAAAAGGTTTAGGTTGACAACAAAATTGATAGGAAACTACAGAGAGGTCCCATATATCATCTGCATCTATACATGCAAGACTTTCCCCACTATCAACAGGAGTTGCTGTTGGTGGTGTTTTGTTTTGTGTTTTGTTTTTGGTTTTGTTTTGTTTTTTTACTACATTGAAAACCATATCATCTGAAATAAGGAAAGTTTTATTGCTTCCTTCCCAATCTGTACACCTTTTATTTCTGAACCACTAATCTGAAGGTTCATTTCAATATCAACATGTTATAAATACATACACATAAGAGATTATTTGTTATTATTTGTTATGTAGGAATAAAACAAGAAATCCTGAAATTTTACATCGGCCAAAAGTAACTGGTAAGGAAAAAGACTACATGACTTCACTTATGAAATACTGAGAGTAACCAAATTCATAGAGTGAAAATAGAATGGTGGTTGTCAGGGACTTAAGGTAGTGGGGAATGGGGAGGTATTGTTTAATGGGTACAGAGTTTTAGTGCTGGAAGATACTAAAAGTTTTGGAGATGGGTGGTTGTGATATTTACACAATAATGTGAATGTACTTAATGCTATAGAACTGTACACTTAAAAATAGTTTTATGCTATGCATATTTTGTCACAATAAAAAAGGTGATTAGTAAGTTATTTTGTTGCTAATGGATTTAGAGCTTTCCTACCACAACACTGATAAAACAGAATTGTGTGAGAGGAGGGTTATTTTGTTTTGCATTTGCTTTTGGATTTTACTTGTAGATATACCTGACATCAATATGACTAACAGAAACTCAAAAATCCAGATAGTTTCTGAACAACGTTCAGTAACTAAAAGGGATAAGCTTTAAAAGCAGAAAAAAGCAGTGACAACGTTGTAATTAACTCAGACCCTGTTCATATAGCCATTTCAAACACCTGTTCTCTTTCTCTTCTTTTTCTCTCTTTTGTAGCTGCTATTGAAACGTTAATGATTTACACATGATGTTTCCACTCATTCAGGGACATCCATAATGTCCCCATAAACAATCATGGATAGTATTATCAAGAAGTATTTAGGCTTTTTTTAATGTTTTGTGTGGTTTTTGTTTTTGCTTTTGTTTTTGTCATTTACCCAATCCCCTGGGCACTGGACATTCACCATCTAGATACCCAAATCTCTGAAAGGGAAGGGAGTCTCTTTCCAGTGTGGCTGCCATCTTCCTCCTCCACCTGTCATTATTTCCCTTTTGCTCATCATCCCCCTATTCAACTCCTCTTGATCTTTTCCTGCTGTGAGAATCTGCAAGCACAATTCCTCTGCTAGAGCTCTAAGGCAGGAACCTTGACAAATACTTAGTGAATCGCATTCCCTTGTGAAGTCCAATGCACTGGGGCCATGGATCTGCCAATGGATAATACCACGCATTATCCACACTTACTCAGTAGCATGAGTTGCATTATGGAACAGGATGGACATATCGATACTCCAGCACTAGCTAGCTGATGTTGGAGAAGTCACTTCCTGTGAACAAGGATTAAGTACAATAATTTCTTTGAGAGGAGATCCCAAGGCTTCTCAATGGGAGAGTGGGGAAGCAATACAGGGAAGGGTAGAAAGATAACAAGATGTATCATTGAGCAGGTTACCATTGTAAGCAATCAGTCCCACAGAGGCACACTGGCATACTGTGTGGAACATGCTTCAGAGTGGTCCTCTTCCCATTAGTAGGAAACTGGTATTTATTTATCAGCTCCCACCTGGAATTGGTTGAGGCTGCTTCCTGAGGTACTGTGTTTCCAGCCCTTCTGGCCTGCTGCATACCCAAGCCCTGATAACCCTGGAGGCAGAGGTATTCTTGGGAGCAGATTTTGGTGCAGAAACCCAAGAATGGAAGATACATGGGCAGGCTGCTGATGGTGCCTCCACTAACTCTCTTGGAGTCTCCAAGTCTTCCCTTCTTCCTGGGAGGGTTGTGTGTTTGTGTGTAGGGGGTTATTATTTCATTGGGTTTGCTGCATGAATCACATTGGACAATGTATGTAAATGTGTAAACATGCTTAGTGGCAGACAACAGAAATCCACTCTGGCCAGTGGTAAAAAATGGGGATTTATTAAAGGGTAAAGCAGAGCTTAAGGAACCTCTGGAAGAGACAAAAACAAAACAACAACAACAAAAAAACCCAGAAGTGAAAAATTGTGCAACTAGAAACAGTTTTCCAGGTGCTCTGCCCTCTGAGCCACAAATTGTTCATGACTCTGCATGGACCCATAGAGTCTGCAGTGACACCATCAGCTCCCCTTCCTGACACAAATCTCCCCATCAGGGTCCAGGTAGCTCCTGCCTCCCCTGCCCCTTCCCATTTAGCATGGTAGCAGCATACCCCTGATTCCTGTGGTCCTGGAGGTCAATGGTGGACTTCCCTGAACCTTGCCTATAATTCTTTAATAACATTTTCATTAGACTTGTCTCCATTACTCAGTTTCCGGCAGCATCATCTTCTAATCCAGAACTTGGCTAACACAGTGTCACACCAGGCCACATTCTTTATTCTGAGGCTGCATCTTTCACAAAGAAAAGATGGAATGGGTGGCAGGACAGGCTAAATTTGAGTGTGTGGGGATAGCAGGGAGAAGAGTCTGGAACACCCTACTGGTCAGAGGCACACTTGGAGCCAAGGAGGTCTCTGCCTCACTTAGAGTTGAGGTGAGGGGCATCACAAGGCAAGGACATCCCTGGGAGGAGCAGTGACTGAGCTACAGTAGGTCCACGCTGGCCACACACTGGCCTTCAAGATTTCCTGTCCAAGTTGCTGGGGCACTGGGGAGCAGGAGATGCTAACAAGCCCAGCATCCTTCCAGCGCCTCTTGATACCCTTACCTGCCATTTTTCAAATGGCAGACCTGAGAAGATAGGCTGCATGTATCTCCTCTTCTGTAAAAATGACATGGTGAGGATCACAGTCTCCAAGCACATGGCATGCACTCAATAAAGAGCAAGTGCATAATGCTATAGTTATGCAAGAGAATTCAGGCAAACACTAGTTCTGCTAAAAACTCGTTGCATGACTGTGAGGTCATTTGTCATGCTGGTGGCTGCAGTGTGAGGGGCACAGCATTTCTTGAGGCAACACTCTGTATCTTGTGGGGACAAGAGCCTGTGAATGAATATTCTCATCCTCTGTGTCTCTGGCAGAGGGGCTGTCTTGGTTCTTGGTACATCCTTGGGGTCTGAGCCTCACTTCCCCCAGTGTAATGAGCTTCACAGGAGAGCATTCCTTCCGTTTTCTTCATTGAAGTCCTCTTCCAGGTCCCAGGATCACTCAGGGTCTGTTATAAGGCGACCTGAGCTTAGATGGTGCACAATAGAAGTTTGCTGAGCTTAACTGAGAGATTCTAATGGTGTCTGGAAGGAGTGGCACATCACTGTTGTAGGGACATACACCTTGTCATTCTGTGGATAGCCGTCAGCTTCTGCATCTGCTGAGCACCATCAGGGAGACTGCCACCCAGAAAGCCTATGTCGCTTCAGAACAGCCAGCCCCTCCTTGTCTTTTCAGGGAATGGATGAAGAGGAGCATATCTGCGGGGAGTGTATTTCACTCAGGGCTGGGAGATGTGGGCACCCAGGGCCACATGAAGTATCTTAGCTTCATGGGGAGAGTGTCAGGAACTTGCTCTGAGGATCAGACTCAAGGTTGGAGCTGAAGTTGCATAAACCCTTTCTACTATAAATGTGATATCTCTGAGATATCCCTGGATACCTCAGAGCCCAACACACTCTGTTATGGGAAAAGATGCCATGCCTTTCTTAAACCATAGGCCAGCCATATCCCACATTAACTAGCAGGTCAGAAGTGGCATTCTGGTGCAAAGTTTCATGTTCCACTGGAAGCAATTTGGGGAATGCATTTATCTTCAGGACTGGAGGTTGACAAGGCGGCAGGAAATGAAGGCCCACTTGCCATGAACGTGGGAATCAGAAAGTTGACTTATCAAATGGACCAATGCTCTGTCTTCAGATGTGGCCAGGATTTATCCCAGTGGCTGCAGTCTTGGCTTTGTGTTGATGCAGTTCTGAAATGTTCCAAGTTTTCACATTAGCCCAACAGAGTGCCCTGTCTCAAGCCTCCTCAAAGTGGTTGCATCCTGGATGAACAGAAAGCTTGAAGTCCTCTTAGATAAGCATGTGAGATGCTTCCACATCATGGCCCACATGTCTTCAACCTCCTGTTACAAGAGTGCACAGTCCTGTGTGGGCTGACTCACATCCCAGTGACAGTGTCTTAGTACCCTAAGACTGAGCACCCTCAGGCTGTGTACAGGTGAGCCTGGAAGTGTATAAATCTTAGCAACTAAAGGCAACACTGGAGCCAAGAGTTGGTAGGTAAATGCGTCTGCCTACTCTCTTTCCAGCCAGCAATTTATGACTTTCTGTACTCCTCTTAGGAGGTCCCAGCAGAACCAAGTCTATGGCTCACAATAATACACCCTCCTTTTCCCTGGAACCATGCTCCACATAAACTCCTGCACACAGCTCTTTGCTCCATTGGCTTTGGGGGGACTTCTATCTAAGAACCTCAGTTAGTTCTATCAGCTGGTTTTCACTGGAACAGTATCTCTTTCCAGGGAGTGTTTTGGAAATTTCTGGGAGTGTTTATGGCAGTGGGGGTATCATTGGCTTAAGTGAAAGGACTTCATAATTGTCACATGCTTTCGAATGAATGAAAAGGTCCCACATCAATAAGCATCTGTGCTAGGTCCCACACAGCTTGGAGGTGTCCCCCAGAATATTTCCATATGCAAGAAAGTGGTTTACAATAGTTTTATACAAAAACCTAAATCTGACTTACAAAGAAAAATAAGGTATTTGTCACAGTTTTAATAGGCATTGAGTTTTCCAGGATATACAGTGTTATGTAAATGGAGGAGATGACCTTGTTGTCTTTTAGAACTTGACCCAGAGTTTTTCAGTTTTCAATGTTGTGTATTTGGGAAAAACACACAAAAACAAATCACTACTCACCTTGCTCAGGAGGCTGATGCAACCAGGTGGTGGCACTAATGTCACATGAGTCCCTCTGCTTAGTGCACAGACTGACTGCTTCCTTGTCTTCTTGTGTATTAATGTAGCAGCACATACCTATGGAACTCATCTTTTATTACATGCCACAGTATTTATTCTCTCTAATATTACACTTAAGAGGTAATGTAGGTCAGTGAATTGTGCATTATTACCTATTAATTTCCTTTCCTGATCATACAATAGATGCTATAAAATGTTTGCTATAAACAGAAAGGATTGCAACTCACAGGGTTGAGATCCATCATTCTAAATGAACCATCCATTTAAATACTATTAATAAGCCTTGAAAACTGTACGAAGAGGTGACGGCATCTGGCGCCCAGGTGGCCTGCTGGTGGGCTGCGGCCAAGCCGCGCTAGGGTGACGCAGAGAGAGAAGGGGCCAAGGAGCAGCCCCGGCAACAGAAAAGTTGCAAGACCTAGCCAAAGGAACATCCAGATTCACTAGGTGTTGGTGTACATACTTGTTCAAACTTATTGAGCTGACTGCTCAAGATCTGGGCATTTTATGGGCTACCTCAGGAAACAAGCCAAAGTACACATGGTGTAGAGTCCCAAATACCACTATGAGTAGGGAAATAAAATAACCAAAGTCACAACCAGAGAGACCAAGAGAGACCATTCAAAAAACACTTCCGAAAGGGTCCAGGACAGGCCCTAGAAAAAGAGCCTTCTTTAATACAGCAGTACTTATTATTATTATTAAATAATATATTAATTTATATCATTAAATCAATATTAATTATTATTAATTAATAATAATTAGGTAAAATAATAATAATTTAATACTTAATAATACTAATATTATTTAATACAGCCTTATTTGTCCAGGACAGGCCTCGGACAGTGAAACAGCCTTCTTTAATACAGCAGTACTTATTATTATTATTAAATAATATATTAATTTATATCATTAAATCAATATTAATTATTATTAATTAATAATAATTAGGTAAAATAATAATAATTTAATACTTAATAATACTAATATTATTTAATACAGCCTTATTTGTCCAGGACAGGCCTCGGACAGTGAAACAGCCTTCTTTAATACAGCAGTACTCGCAGGTGCAGAGTGTATAATAAGCTTTTAAAACTAACAAGAGACAGAAAGCTAGCCAAAATGACGAAACGGAAGAACTCTCTTCTAAAGAAATTCCAGGAAGAAATGACAGCTAAAGAACTGCTCAAAACAGATATAAGTAACATAACTCAATAAGAATTTAGAACAATAGTCATAAAATTAATCGCTGGGCTTGAAAAAGGCATGGAAGACATCAGAGAAACTATTGCTACGAAGACTATGGAGCTTAAAAATAGTTGATGAATTAAAAAATGCTATAAATGAGATGCATAATAAAATGGAGGCATCCATAATAAAATGGAGAGGAGAATAGGTGAATTAGAAGACACAATTATAGAAAAAGAGGAAGCCTAGGAAAAGAAAGATAAGCTGATCCAGGAACATGAAAGGAGAGTTCGAGAGCTGAGCGATACAATCAAACAGAACAATATCCAATCATAGGAATTCCAGAAGAGGAAGAGAGGAGGAAAGGCGCTGAAGGAGTCCTTGACAAATGATAGCGGAGAACTTCCCCAATCTGGGGAAGGAAGCACACATTGAAATACAAGAGGCACAGAGAACTCCCCTCAGATGTAACTTGAATCGATCTTCTGCACGACATATCATAGTGAAACTGGCTAAATATAAGGACAAAGAGAGAATTCTGAAAGCAGCTAGGGAAAAAAGTGCCCTAACATACAAAGGGAAACCTATCAGAGTGGTGACAGACCTATCTATTGAAACTTGGCAGGCCAGAAAGGAATGGCAGGAAATATTCAATGTGATGAACAGAAAATACATGCAGCCAAGAATCCTCTATCCAGCAAGCCTCTCATTCAGAATAGAAGGAGAGGTAAAAGTCTTTCCAAATAAACAAAAATTGAAAGAATTTGACACCACTAAAGCAGCCCAACAAGAAATCCTGAGGGGGACTCTCTGAGGGAAATGTTGCAAGGAACACAAGGTACCAGAGACACCACCGCAAGCATGAATCCCACAAAGGACATGATGACTTTAAACCCATATTTTTCAACAGTAACACTAAATGTGAATGGACAAAATTCCCCAATCAAAAGACATAGGGTAGCAGAATGGATAAAAAAAAACAAACAAACCAAAATCCATCTATTTGCTGTGTACAAGAAACTCATTGTAGACTGGAGGACATCTTCAGATTGAAAATAAGGGGATGGAGGAATATCTATCATGCTACTGGAAGTCAAAAGAAAGCTGAAGTAGCTATTCTTATATCAGACAAACTGGACTTTAAAGTAAAGGCAGTAACAGGGGATGAAGAAGGGTATTATATAATAATTACAGGGTCTATCCTTCAGGAAGAGCTAACAATTAAAAATCTCTACAGACCAAATATGGGAGCATCTAAATATATACAACAGTTAATCACAAACAGAAACAATCATATAGATAAGAATGTGCTAATGGCAAGGGACTTTAATACTCTGCTTATAGCAATGTATAGATGAACTAGACAGAAAACCACTAAAGACACAATAGACTTGAATGACACATCGGACCAGAGGGATTTAACAGATATATTTAGAATTCTACATCCTGAAGCTATGGAATTCACTTTCTTCTCAAGTGAACGTGGCACATTCTCCAAGATAGATCACATACTGGGACATAAAGCAGCTCTCAGTAAATATAAAAGAATTGAGATCATACCATGCACACTGTCAGATCAAATGCTATGAAACTTGAAATCAATCACAGGAATAAGTCTGGAAAACTTCCAAAAACATGGAGGTTAAAGAACACCCTACTGAAGAATGAATGGCCCAATCAGGCAATTAGAGAAGAAATAAAAAAATATATGGAAACAAATGAATATGAAAATACAATAATCCAAACTATGGGATGAGTCAAAGGCAGTTTTTTTTTTTTTTTTGCTTTTTAACTTCTTTCTTTCTTTCTTTCTTTCTTCCTTTCTTTCTTTATTTTTTACAAATAGTTTATTGTCAAATTAGTTTCCACATAACACTCAGTGCTCATCCCCACAAGTGTCCTCCTCCATGCCCATCCCCTCCTCCCCCCCCCCGTCCATCAGTCCTCAGTTTTTGTCAGCATTCAAGAGTCTCTCATGGTTTGCCTCTCTCCCTTTCCCCCACCATTTCCGCCCTTCTTCTCCCCCTTGTTCCTCCGTCAAGTTCCTCCCAATCCTCCTATACGTGCAAACATATGGTATTTGTCCTTCTCTCCCTGACTTATTTCGCTCAGCATAACACCCTCAAGGTCCATCCATGTTGCTACACATGGCCAGATTTCATTCT
>NW_024082451.1:168547-190516 GCF_003009895.1 Hyaena hyaena
TATGACCCAGCAATAGCACTGCTAGGAATTTACCCAAGGGATACAGAAATGCTGAGGCATAGGAGCACATGTACCCCAATGTTCATAGCAGCACTCTCCACAATAGCTAAAACATGGAAAGAGCCTAAGTGTCCATCAACAGATGAATGGATCAAGAAGATGTGGTTTATCTATACCATGGAATACTACATGGCAATGAGTCAAAGGCAGTTCTAAGAGGAAAGTACATTGCACTCCAGGCTTGTTTCAAGAAATTAGAAAAAGCACATGTGCAAAATTTAACAGCGCACCTAAAGGAACTAGAGGGAGGGCAACAAGAGCACCCCAAACCCAGTAGGAGAAGAGAAATATTACAAATCAAGGCAGAAATAAACAATATAGAAACCAAAGGAATGGTTCAACCAATCAATGAAACCAAGAGTTGTTTTTTTTTTTTTTGAAAAAAATAAACAACACTGACAAACCTTTACCCAGGCTTCTCAAAAATAAAAGAGAGAGCACTCAAACAGACAAAATCTTGGATGAAAAAGGACTTAATACAACCAACCCCTCAGAAATGCAAGCAATTATCAGAGAAGACTATGAAAAATTATATGCCAACAAATTGAACAACTTAGAAAAAATGGACAAATTCCTAAACACACACACACTACCAAAATTCACACGGGAATCGAATCAGTGATCCAAAATCTCCCAACAAATAAGAGCCCTGGGCCAGATGGCTTCCTTGGGGAATTCTACCAGACATTTAAAACAGAATTAATCCCAATTCTTCTCAAGCTATTCCATAAAGTAGAAATCGAAGGAAAACTTCCGGTCTCATTTTATGAAGCCAGCATCACTTTGATTCCCAAGCCAGACAGAGACCCAGCAAAAAAAGAGAACTACAGGCCAATATCCTTGATGAATACAGATGCAAAAAACCTCAACAAGATACTTGCAAATTGAATTCAACAGCACATAAAAAGAATTATCCACCAAGATCATGTGGGATTCATTCCTGGGTTACAGGGCTGGTTCAATATTCACAAATCAATCAATGTGATACATCACATCAACAAAAGAAAAGATAAAAATCATATGATCCTGTCAATTGATGCAGAAAAAGCATTTAACAAAACACAGCATCCCTTCTTAATAAAGACCTTCAGGAAAGTCACGATAAAAGGAACTTCTTAAACATCCTAAAAGCCATCTATGAGAAGCCCTCAGCTAACATCATCCTCAATGGGGAAAAACTGAGAGCTTTCCCCCTGAGATCAGGAATGTGACAGGGATATCCACTCTCACCACTGTTGTTTAACATAGTGCTGGTAGTCCTAGCATCAGTAATCAGACAACAAAAGGGAATAAAAGGCATCAGAATTGGCAAAGAAGTCAAACTTTCACTTTTTGCACACGACATGATTCTCAACGTAGAAAACCCGACAGACTCCACCAGAGCCTATTAGAACTGACACATGAATTAAGCGATGTTGCAGGGGAGAAAATCAATGTACAGAAATCGGTTGTATTTTTATACACCAATAATGAAGCAACAGAAGTAGAATTCAAGAAACTGATCCCATTCACAATTGCACAAAAAACCATATGATACCTAGGAATGAACATAATAAAAGATATAAGATATCTGTATGATGAAAAGTATAAAAACCTTATGAAGGAAATTGAAGAATACACAAAGAAATGGAAAAACATTTCATGCTCATGGATCAGAAGAATATAGTTAAAATGTCATTACTTCCCAAAGCGATCTACACATTCAATGCAAACCTAATCAACATTTCACCAGCATTCTTCTCGAAGCTAGAACAAACTATCCTAAAATTTGTATGGAACCACAAAAGACCCTGAAAAGCCAAGATAATATTGAAGAAGAAAACCAAAATGGGAGACATCACCATCCCAGACTTTAGCCTCTACTACAAAGCTGTAATCATCAAGACAGTATGGTATTGGCACAAAAACAGACACAGAAACCAATGGAATAGAATTAAGAACTCAGAATTGGACCCACAAATGTATGGCCAACTAAGATTTGACAAAGTGGGAAAGAGTATCCAATGGAAAAAAGACAGCCTCTTTACAGATGGAGCTGGGAGAACTGGACAGCAACACGCAGAAAAAGGAAACTAGATCATTTTCTCACACCAAACACAAAAATAAACTCAAAATGGATAAAGGACCTGAATGTGAGACAGGAAACCATCAAAGCCCTAGAGGAGAAAGCAGGAAACAATCTCCCTGACCTCAATCACAGCAATTTCTTACTTGACACATCCACAAAGGCAAGGGAATCAAGAGCAAAAATGAACTATTGGGATCTTATCAAGATTATAAACTGCACAGCAATGGAAACAATCCATAAAACTAATAGGCAACCAACAGAATAGGAAAAGATAGTTGCAAATGACATACCAGACAAAGGACTAGTATCCAAAATCTATAAGGAACTCACCAAACTCCACACCCAGAAAACAAACAATCCCGTGAAGAAATGAGCAGAAGACATGAACAGACACTTCTCCAAAGAGGACATCCAGATGGCCAACAAACACATGAAACAATGCTCAGCATCCCTCCTCATCAGGGAAATACAAATCAAAACAACACTGAGATACCACCTCACACCAGTCAGAGTGGCTAAAATGAGCAAATCAGAAAACTCTAGATGCTGGAGAGGATGAGGAGAAAAGGGCACCATCCTACACTGTTGGTGGGAATGTAAACTGGTACAGCCCCTCTGGAAAACAGTGTGGAGGTTCCTCAAAAAATTAACAATAGAACTCCCCTATGACCCAGAAATAACACTGTTAGGAATTTACTGAAGGGATACAGGAGTGTGATGCATAGGGGCCCATGTACCCCAATGTTGATAGCAGTACTCTCAACAATAGCCAAAACATGGAAAGAGCCTAAGTGCCCATCAACAGACGAATGGATCAAGAAGTAGTGGTTTATCTATATGATGGAATACTACATGGCAATGAGATAAGAATGAAATCTGGCCATGTGTAGCATCATGGATGGATCTGGAGGGTGCTATGCTGAGCACAATAAGTCAGGCAGAGAAGGACAAATATCATATGTTTGCACGTCTAGGAGGATTAGGAGGACTTTAATGGAGGACCATGGGGGAGAAGAAGGGAAAAAATAGTGGAGGAGAGGGAAAGAGGCAAACCATGAGAGACTCTTGAATGCTGAGAACAAACCAAGGGCTGATGGGGATGGGGGGAGGGGAAAGGGGGTGATGGGCATGGAGGAGGGCAGTTGTGGGGATGAACACTGGGTGTTACATGGAAACCAACTTGACAATAAACTGTTTAAGAAAAAAAAGAAAATAAAACTGTAAGAAAAATTACTCATTTTTTTTTTTACCCAGTGAGGTTGATATCAGGGTCCTTTAAATAAACACCACATTGAATTCAGTGTCATGAAAAAGGTTATTATTCAAGTGAAATTATGTGTGTTTTTTTGTGGTAAATATCAGAAAAGAAGGTTGTTTTTCAACTCTTGGGAAGCTCAAACTCAGGACTGAGTGAGTGCCTACTGATACCTGTGACACCTGTCCTATTTGATGGCAGATAGACATATATCTCACATACACATGCACACACATATACATATATAAAATATTCTTAGATTTATTTTGATGTTGGATTTTAAGGTTTGTATGTCAAAAATTTTGTATGTAATTTCAAATAATTTGCAGAATAAGTGAGGTTGATAACCCGAATGAATGAGAAGATACATACCGACCAAGAAATCACATACAATCTTCAAAGTCTGTACAATTCTCTTATTAAATTTGTGTCATGGGCTTCTTAAAATAGCCTATCTTTTTAATCTTGTATTTTGTTTTCTCAAATGGAAACACCTAATTTAAATTGGTTTTTAGTTACACACATAATACATGTATACACCCACCCTCTGAACATTTAAATATTTGACAAGGTTGAATTCCCCTTTCAGTCAAACCTAATTTCAATCTTCCTTTCCTAACTCAGAGTATCCCCTCCAAACTTTTCTGTGTTTACCTGTACCTTTATCTGTACTTCTACCTATACTTTTATCTGTATCTATACCTGCATAATAATAAAGTATCTTTACAAGATGCCTATACATACATAGAATGCATGTATATTCTGATTAAATAACAAGAAAAACATTTTAAAAACTTAATTACCAAATCAGCCATGTCCTTCCATATTCTGTTCCAGCAAATCTCCACAAGGCAGCCCTGGACCCAGCACCCCACCTGTTACCTCATAGGTAAGGCTGTTGTCCCAATGTCCAAGGGCTGCTGTTCGTGACACACCCCCTGCAGACTCTTCTATTCAAGTGACTTCCTTTTCAAGTTCTAAGTCCTTTCTCCTCTCTGAACTCACTTCTTTTCCCTCAACACTCTCCAAGCCACTCCCCAGAGCCCACCACAGGGAATAGTGAGGCTAGAGTAACCCCACCAGTCAGGTGTTCTTCTGTAGGTTTCAAAGTCAAGCCTGTGGGCAGCCCTGAGGGGCAGCTGGGCACCCCAATCAATCAGGCCCAAATGCACCCCCAGATGGACTGAGCTGAGGCTGGCAGTGCCCTTGGAATACTCCGGCCACAATGTCACAGTGGACTGGCCCATCAGGTGCTTTCCCGAATTCTCCTAAGCCTGGTGACCCCACCCCCACCCCCTGCACAGATGTTCTTGAGAGTGAGGAACTTCACCAGCTTCCAGAGCCTCTTGCTTCCCCTCTAGAGGGCCTCACTTTTCCTTCAGGAAAGGCAAGGCCTCCAGGACAGGAAGTTCCACACCCACAGGGACCAGTCCTCTGGTGGGCTCAAAGTCAGCTACAGCAGGATGAAGAGGAGCATCATATTACAAGGATACACAGGGGCATGCCCAGTGAGGCTGATAAGTCAGCAAAGTTAAGGAAATGATCACTTGCAATTTATAAACAAAAAGGTCATCATGAAGAGATTCATGAGGACTTCTCTAAATATTTTTAAAAGCCTGGGTAAGATAGGACTATTTTATGTCATGTATTGCTGTGAGCCCTGTTACAACCAGAAAGAGTAGAATATGTTCTATTTGTCAAATAAGAGGTTTACATAGCCAGGACAGCTTTCTCCAAAGTTTAACTCTTTTAATTTAATGTCCATTACTTGTTTTTATTTTTATTTATTTATGTAAGTAATCACTACACCTTACATGGGACTTGAACTCATGACCCCTAGATCAAAAGTCACATGCTTCACCAACTGAGCCAGGTAGGTGCCCCTTTAATGTCAATTATCATCCATTGGTATAGTATCTTTCCAATAATCATTAGATTTTCACCCAATAATCATTAGATTTTCACATTATGCTTACAAGTCACTGCATCATTCTGCTTTATTATTTTTATGTTCATCTTATGTCCCAAAATGGGTTTCCTTTGGAAAGCAAGACCCACTGCTTAGCCATCTTTTCTAAGTATTGTAAAGGGACTCAGAGATGGTTAGTAGTATTAGCATTTTCACTGAGTTTAGTGTCTATTCTTCCTCTCTCTCTCTTTTAAAATTAATGTTTATTTATTTTTGAGACAGAGAGACAGGGCATGATTGGGGAGGTGCACAGAGAGAGAGAGGGAGACACAGAATGTGAAGCAGGTTCCAGGCTCTGAGCTGTCAGCACAGAGCCCAACGTGGGGCTCAAACTCACAAACTGTGAGATCATGACCTGAGCTGAAGTCGGACGCTTAACCAACTGATCCACCCAGGTGCTCCTCTATTCTTCCTCTCTCTTTTTTTTTTTTAATGTTTTATTTATTTCTAGGAGAGAGAGAGAGACAGCGTGAGCAGGGGAGGGTCAGAGAGAGAGGGAGTCACAGACTGAAACAGGCTCCAGGCTCCGAACTGGCAGTCAGCACAGAGCCCGATGCGGGGCCCGAACCCACGAACCGCGAGATCATGACCCAAGCGAAAGTCGGACGCTTAACCGACCAAGCCACTCAGACGCCCCTATTCTTCCTCTCTTAAACAGTCCACTCCTCACCCATTCATTCCATTACAGTCCATTGTGGATGAATTGTTCTCATGATTTTGGGGGAGAAAAGCTGTTATACAAATTCTTCAGAAATCTTTTTCACAAAATAGGCAAAATATGTGGATAAGTATTTCACAAAATACTATGTCCAAATAACTAATATTGATATGCAACATCATTAGTCATCAGGAAAATGTAAAGATACTTAAAGTCATTAGTCACCAGAAAAACGTACATTAAAGTCCCAGTGGAATACTGCTACATATCCAAATGAGTTAAAAGTAAATAAGTACCAAGTGTTTGTAATGGCATGAGGCAACTGGAATTCATACACTTTGCAAAATTATTTGGAAGTATTTCCCAAAAGCTGAACCACACCTACCCTCCTTTAGAGACATCACAGAGAGGAGTGCCTATGTCCCAGAAAACATGGACAAAGACATTCATACCAACACTACTAATAATAGCCAAGGTGCAGAAACAACCAAATCAATATAAATGCAAATTGAGCACTCACCCATAGAAGGGTAGAGGCACAGGACCAAACCAAACAAACAAAGAAAAGAACACAGATGAATCTCATAGACATGACATTGAGCAAAAGAAGCGAGACAGAAAAGAGCACATACTGTGTGTATGATTCTGTTTATCTGAACTTGAAGACCCTGCAGACAAACCTGTATTAGGAGAAGCCAGAATATAGGTTCTGGGCTGACAGGAAGGAGCAGGTGGAAGTGGAGAGCTGGAAATGCCCTTCAACTTGATCTGAGCAGTGGTTATGTGGCTGGAGACATGTATCTAAGACATTCATTAAATCATGCAATTAAAATCAGTGTACTTAACTGCATGCATTTTAAGCCTCAGTTAAAAAAAAAAGAGAGGAGATCTATCAGTCAAATGTAATATGCAGAACCGTTTGGATACTGTTTTAACAAAGGACATTCATGAAACAATCAGGAAATGACAACACTGATTTGATACTATGTCATGTTAAGTAATTCTTATGTTTTACATATGCTAATGACATCTCCAGATGTGTTGTGTATGCCTTTATCTGTTGGGATTCATTTTGAAGGCTGAAATGGAGTGATATTTGGGCTTTGCTTCAAAATAACCCAGTGGATGGGCACAGGGTGGCTCAGTCGGTTGAGCATCTGACTTTGGCTCAGGTCATGATCTCACGGTTCTTGTGTTCGAGCCCCGCATCGAGCTCTGTCCTGCCAGTGCAGAGCCTGCTTTGGATCCTCTTTCTCCCTCTCTCTCTGCCCCTCACCTGCGTGTTCTCATTCCCTCTCTCTCAAAAATAAAGAAATACTTTTAAAAAATCTTGCAAAATAACCTAGTGGAGTCTGGAAGGAGGGGTGTGGGTAGCACAGAGCACACAGGTTGGGGTCATGTTGACCATGGGTACAGGGGTTCACAGCACTAATTTCCATTCTGTGTTTCTTGGATAATTTTCCTTTTATTAAAAAAAGTTTGTTGGTTTGTTTTTGATCTGGTTTGGGGAAAGTTCCAAAAGAGAAAAACATGGAGGAGGTCACTTGTTGGGATGAGCACTGGGTGTTATACGTAAACCAATTTGACAATAAACTATAAAAAATTAAAAATTAAAAAAATTTAAAAATAAACAAACAAAAAATTAAATTCAATTTGATTTTAAAACAAAGTCTAGTTTCACCTCATGGTGCTGTGAGGTGTGCAGCGGGTATGTGGGATGATGTGACCACAGCCCTTCCCCAGCCTGCCTGTCCCTCGCAGCACATCTAGTCTGGAAGCAAGCAGAGACTGCCACCCCTTTCTTCAGCGTGCTACCCAAGGCTGGTAGGAAGCATCTCCTCTGGGGTCCCAGGAGCTAAGTCTTCCTCTAAGGGACCACCCTGGGATTGTTACATATTCACCTTGGCTTATCACAGTCTCCTGGCTTCCCTTATCCTTGAACAGGACTCTGCAGGTTATTATTACTCACCATCCTTATACCTCTCTACTCCCTTGGACATCTCTGCTCTATGCTTTTTCCAGATGAAGATGTTTACATTGCCTCTGCTATGAGTCAGGAAGCTATGGGTCCTCATGGGAACTCGACCCTCTGAAGTCACATTTTGTATGTTTGAGTGTGCCTTCTTAGAAAGCAAGGGTCTCTGGCATCATTAATTCACAAAGGGGGCCAGAGCTCAATAAGAAGGAAAACCACTGCCCTCGGTGACATTTTCCAAGTGATAATCTAATGTATTATTGGCAAGTGTTAAATTTGAATATGTAATATCATACCTGAATACAAGATGGTCTACAAATAATAACACAGACTAGTCTCCCATTTTGAAACCAGAGACAAAGGATTCTTGAATTGCAAATGGTTAAATCAAGAATGGGAAGAGAGGGGAGTGGAGAGGATGGTCCCTCCTTTGTACCTGTATTGCCAAGCTGGAGGAGCATGAATCACATTGGACAAATGTTCCATACTGGATAAACTTTCTTTTATTCAGGATTCTCATTTTTAAACAAACGCACTATGTTCCACCATGAATCTCTTTTGAAGGTCAGCTAACATCTCCACATTGTACTGATGTGGTGTGAACTGCATAGCCCAAATGAGGATGTGGTCATTAGAAACACAGAGCCAGGTCTTAAAATTCCCTGCTTGTGCTCGAGAGTACAGGCAAGATTCTATTCTGGGTCTGATATAAGGCCAAAGAGAAGTGATTCCTATCTTATAAAAAGAAGCTTAGGCTTTCCTATTTCATTTTACATTGGTTGTCAGCTTCGTCTTAATTTTTTATTATTTATTTCTATTACCGACAACTCAGTTTATCGGTATTTTTCTTTACTGTTCACCAAACTATAGCACACATAGTATGTATGTGTTTTTCTTATTAAATAATGGACAATACATGCTGCTGTGGAGAACTGAAAACCAAAAATCACCCATCATGCAAACATGTCAGAGGAAACTTTGGCTTACATAAACAGAGCTTGGTAAATGTAGCTGTCTTGCTCTCTCTGAAGTCTTATGTGTCTCTTCCTTCCCATGTTACAGAAAAACATACACTCAGTATATATAGGTCCACATTCCGGGTCTTGTGTGTCTCTTCCTCCCCACATTACAGAGAAATGTACACTGTATAGATAGATAGATGGATAGATGGATAGATAGATAGATAGATAGATAGATAGATAGATAGATAGATCCACATCCACATTCCGGAGGCTCCTGTGAGTTTAATGTACAACTGGAGAGTGCAAGTGGTCAGTTCCTCAGGCCTCGGCAGAATGTGCTGGGAAATGGTCCTTGACAATACATTACCAGGAAGTATCCCTGTAATAACTCGTAATAACTACGGAAGGGTGGGTAGCTGTGGCTATTTTGCACTGCTGTTCTGCACCCACCCAGCTTCTGAGTCATGGAACTCTCTCCTTATCAGTCTCCCCACCTTCCATAGATCCTGCCTCTGACCTTGCCTACACCATATCTCCTCCGCTAACTCTGTCCCCAACCGGTCTTATGAATTCACTGGCTGCTAACTTGGATTTCAAGAGAAGCAAAAGTACAAAGATTGTCTGAGTTAAACAAGAACTTAAAATACTATAGGATGAGTCTGTAGCTGGACTGATCAGGGAAAAAGGAGGTGGGGCACCTTGGTGGCTCAGTCATTTGAGACTTCAGCTCAGGTCGTGATCTCACAGTTTGTGAGTTCAAGCCTCACATTGGGCTCACTGCTGTCAGAGTAAATAAAGCCCGCTTCAGATCCTCTGTACCCCCCTCTCCCTACCCTTCCCTCCTTCATAACTAATTAATTAATTAATTAAAAAATTAAAAAAAGGAGGCAACTCTAGTCCCCAACATCAGGAATGAAAAAGAGAACAATGCTATAGATCCTGCAGACACCAAAGGAATCAACAGGCAAGCAATATAATGGTTAATGTTGTGCTGATAAACTTCATGACTACGGATATAAATGAATTCCTTAAAAATATAACTTAAGAAATGTATGAAAAAGGAAAAATTACTTAGGATATGAATCATCCCAGACAAGGTTACAGAGCTTAAGAAATAAGTCCAACAGCTTCAGGGGAAAATATGAAAAGAACAAAGACTGACCCCTAGATAGAGAAGAAATATCTCATGTCTTAAAACTGTGTTTGGTGTAGTTTCCAGAATCAACAGAGCCTAGGCTGTAGCGTGGGTCAAATATTTTAGATTTGAAGAGGATGTGTCTTTGATTATATCAAATGGGGGAATGTTGCATCTGACCTTCATGCTTCTTACCCAGGAAGACTAAAAATGGCCTAATTTGATATGTGGAGGTCAGAGGGAAGGGAGAGTGGCACATGCAGTGAGAGAAGCAGAGAGCCACAAGTCCTGGCCACAAATGAGAGGAGTGGAAGCATGAAACCCCACCACCCTCTCTGAAGTCCTGAAGTGCCTTGTGGCCTTAAACCTGAGAGATTCTAGTACTCAGAAACTTCACTCCCTCCCCCACCCCAACATTTTTGTAATCTTTCTAATTATGTTCCCAAAACATTCACATCTATGGAAGTATTGGATTGTTTTTATAGTAGTTTCACAGAAATGCAGATTTTTATTCCTTCCTTTATATTCCTTCTATTCCTCCATCCATTTCGGTGTATCTGGGTTTCAGCATTTGTGTTGTTCTAGAGAATCCTTATTTCAACACCTGTCGTGGTTTAGACCCCCCTCCTGTTTGTCCCATGAATCCTTGCTGACTGTGACACCTACTTTTGTCCTCATAATCTTCAGAGTTTATGTCAATAAAAGGCTTTGGTGATGATAGTTGTCAGGTTGTTTGGTAATATATACAAAAGCGTTTTTGTTTCCATTTCATAGACTAAATATAAAAATACATGAGAGTAATTTAATTTGTAGAGTCTCACAAAGGATCAGGATTTCTACTTCTATTTTTCTTTGTTAGTTTGTTTTTAAGAGTAATCTTTACCCCTAACATGGGGTTTGAACTCATGATTCTGAGATCAAGAGTTGCTTGTTCTACCAACTGAGCCAGTCAGGCATCCCAGGGATTTCTTTTATTAAAAAAAAAATTAACATTTATTCATTTTTGACAGAGACAGAGCATGAGCAGGGAGGGGCAGTGACAGAGGGAGATACAGAATGTGAAGCAGGCTCCAGGCTTTGAGCTGTTAGCACAGAGGTCAATGTGGGCCTTGAACTCATGAACCATGAGGTCATGACCTGAGCCGAAGTCAGATGCTCAACCTACTGAGCCACCTAGGCACCCCCAGGTTTTCTATTTTTAAACTGAACCAAAATCTTAAGAATTTGGTGGGCAGTGCAATATTTTCCACCTTCTCCTTGTCATACATTGTTTCCAAATGTGGGACTTATTTTCTGCTTCCCTAATTCCTGTGCTTAGAAGAGTTTAATTAGGCTTGGCATTTCCAAGCTCAGTCCTAAAGCTATGTCCTCTGTGTTGCTTTGGAGAAGATTTTCATCCAGAAGAAAAGACATGACCAAAAGAATGAATTAGTATTTATGAGGTTAACAAGTCTGGAGAGTGGGTTTTTATTTTATTTTAATGTTTTATTTATTTCTAGGAGAGAGAGAGAGACAGCGTGAGCAGGGGAGGGTCAGAGAGAGAGGGAGTCACAGACTGAAACAGGCTCCAGGCTCTGAGCTGGCAGTCAGCGCAGAGCCCGACGCAGGGCTCGAACCCACGAACCGCGAGATCATGACCTAAGCGAAAGTCGGACGCTTAACTGACTAAGCCACCCAGGCGCCCCGAGAGTGGGTTTTTAGAGGAACTCTTACATCCATAAGTGGGATAGTCATATAATTTTCTATCCTAATTGGGGCTTTCAAACATTACATTTCGAAGAAATTTCAAACTTACAGAAAGTTTACAAGTATTGAATAAAGAGCTCTTTTTTTTCTCCCTGAAACCATTGAAGAGTAAGTTGCTGACGTGATGCCCTATATCTCTTGAATATGGCAATGTGTCTCTCCTTCAAACAGGGATGTTCTCCTAACTAACCACAGTGGAACCATCAAAATTGAGAAATTAACATTGGTACCCCACCCCATCTAGCCATCAGCTTCCATCAGGCTTCACCAATTGTCTCCATAATGGTGTTTATAGAAATAAGATCCAGTTCAGAATCACATGTTGCATTTAGTCACTGTGTTGTTTTAGTTGCCTGTAACCTGCAAACTTCCTTGGTCTCTCCTTTACTTTTATGACACTGACATTTTTAAGAGCATAAGGTTTAGAATATTTACCAATTTTTATAAGTCTAATGCTATCTTACAATTAAATGCAAGGTACTCATCCTTTGGCAGGGACTTCACATAAGTGATGCTATGTTCTTCTCATTGCATCCTGTATCAAGTGGAATATGATTCTAACTTGTCCTATTACTNTTATACACATAACCTCATTTAAGACTACTGGATTCACCTTGTTATATATATATATATATATATATATATATATATATATATATAGAGAGAGAGAGAGAGAGAGAGAGAGAGAGAGAGAGGAGTGTTTTTAACTATGTAAATAGTATATGTCTCCTCAACTTTTTATCAGATTTCTCAGCCCTAACTGATGGGTTTTGGATCGCATTGTAAAAACATAGGGGGAATGGAAGGAAAGCAAAAGAGGAAAAGGAGGGGCCAAACCAGGACACATACATTAAGATATTGACTGAGACGATTTGTGCAAACAGACATATGTTCTTGGTGGCTGGCAACCTCTAAAATAACTTTCATTGACATTCTCATCCCTGTGCAAAAATTTCCTTGTGAGTATGGCTGGACTTGCTGACTTACTTCTAATGAATAGAATACAGCAAAAGTGATGTGGTATCACTTTCAAAAGTAAGTTGTAAAAGGACTGTGACTTCCTTCTTGAGTGCTCTCACCCTCTCTCTCTAGGATCATTCGCCCTGGGTATGCCAGCTGCCTATATTGAGGTAGCCCTATAGGGAGGCCCATGTAGCAAGGGGCCAACCCTGTTAACAACCAAAGAGTAAACTCCATTCACACCTGTCTCATTGTATTTTTAGATGGGACACCACACTGGCCCACAATTTGACTGCAGCTTCATGACAGACTCTGAGTCAAAGACACCCAGCTAAGCCACACCTGGATTTCTGGCTTAGAGAGATAATAAATATTTGTTGTTTTACTCAACTGAGTTTGGAGTTGTTTCACTCAGCTCAACAATAGTTACTTAATAGAGTTATCATGTTCAGAAGCCGTGGTCAGGGTCAATGGGCTTCATTTCTTACCCACTGCATTTCTTACCTACTGTATTACTCCAAAATATTATGCACAAGGCCTTAAATTAGAAATCATTAGCAGACAGATAACTGGAAAATTCTGAAATATGTGGAGATTAAACAACATATTAGTGAATAACACATAGGTCAAAGAAGAAATCTCAAAGAGAAACTTAGAAATATTTTGACCTAAATGAAAATGAAATATACCTTATCAATATCTGTGAGATGTAGCAAAAGCAGTGATAAAGGGGGAATTTATAGCATTGAGTGCTATATTAGAAAAGAAAAATAGATATGAAATCAATAATCTTCACTTCCAAGATAGGAAACTAGAGAGAAGAAAAACAAATTAATGCAACATAAAAATAAATAAATACTAAAAGATAGAGCAAAAATCAGTGAAATCAAATATAGAAAATCAATAAAGTCAACAAAAATAAAAGTTATTTCTTTGAGAAGATCAATAAAATTGATAAGCCTCTAGTCAAGCTAATTAAGAGGACAAAGAGAGAGAATACACACATTTCTAATATCAGAAATGAAGAAAACTACAGATCCTATTGACATTAAAAGGATAGTAAAAACAACTCTGTGTTCATATTTTATAACCTAGATAAAATGGACCAATTTCTTGAACAAAACAATCTGCCAAAGTCACACAAGGAGAAATAGAAAACTGGGGTGCCAGGATGGCTCAGTCAGTTTAGCATCCGACTCTTGATTTTGGCTCAGGTCATGATCTCACAGTTGTGAGATTGAGCCCTGTGTTGGGTTCTGCACTGGACATGAAGCCTGCTTAAAATTCTCTCTTCCTTGCCCTCTGCTCCTCCCCTTCTCTCTCTCTCTCTCTCAAACAAATAAAAATAAAAATAATAAGAAGAAATAGAAAATCTTAATAGCTTTCTATCTATTGAAGACATTGAATGAATTCACGTGGCATTTGTCTTTCTCTGTCTGACTTATTTCACTGAGCACAATGCCTTCTAGGTCCATCCATGTTGTTGCAAATGGCCAGGTTTTATTCTTTTTTAAGATGCGTTAATATTACATTTTACATATATACTACATCTTTATCTATGAATCTACTGATGGAAACTTGGGTTGCTTCTATATCTTAGCTGTACAAATAATGTTGCAATAAGCATGAGGTTGTATGTATATCTTTTCAAATTAGTGTTTTTATTTGTTTCAGGTAAATATCCAAAAGTAGAATTATTGAATCATACTGTATTTCTTTTTTTTAATTTTTAAAAATGTTTTATTTATATCTGAGAGAGAGAGACAGCATGAACAGGGGAGGGTCAGAGAGAGAGGGAGACACAGAATCTGAAACAGGCTCCAGGCTCTGAGCTAGCTGTCAACATAGAGCCCCACACAGGGCTCGAACCCACGAACCACGAGATCATGACCTGAGCCGAAGTTGGTCGCCCAATCAACTGAGCCATCCAGGTGCCCCTCATATGGTATTTCTTTTTTGTTTATTTATTTATTTTGAGAAAGACGGAGAGAAAGAGAGAGAGAGAGAGAGAGAAAATTCCAAGCTGGAACCAAGATGTCAGGACAGAGTCCGATGTGGGGCTCAATCTCCCAAACCATGAGATTATGACCTGAGCCAAAATCAAGAGTAGGATACTTATCCGACTGAGCCACCCAGGACCCCTATAATTGCCAAATTATTAAGCAAATCAAGAAATCTTTCAGTAGGTGAATGGATAAGTAAACTGTGGTATATCTAGACAATGGACTACTATTCAATGCTAGAAAAGCCATAAAAATACATGGAAGAGTCTAAATGTAGAGTATTAAGTGAAAGAAGCTAATACATAAAGGCTACATTCTATACGCCTCCAATTATATGACATTCTGGAAACGACAACACTGTAGAGGCAGTAAAAATTTCAGTGGTTGACAAAGGTTGAAGGGAAGGGAGGGAGAAATAGGTAGAGTACAAAGATTTTTTGGGCAGGGAAATCATTCTGTATGATACTATAATGGTGGATAAATGTAACTATACATTTGTCAAAACCTATAGAATGGAATGGAATGTAAACTATGTAATGAAAACTATGAATTTTGGGTGATGATGATGTATCAGTGCAAGTTAATTCTAACAAATGGACCATACTAGTGGGGGATTGAGAGTGGGTGTCTTAGTTCATGCAGGCTAGCATAACCAAAAAAGTACTGTAGACTATGGCTTATAAAAACCTGCAACTTATTTCTTACAGTTCTGGAGGCCTGAAATCCAGGATCAGGGTGTGAGCATTGCTGATTTCTGATGAAGGCTCTCTTCTGGGCTGCAGACTACTGACTTTATCCTCACATAGTAGAGAGCAGATAGAGGAAGCAAGCTCCCTAGTGACTCTTATGAGAGCATTACTATTTGCAAAGGCTCCACCCTCACGATGTCATGTAATCCTAATTATTTCCAAAGGCACCACTTCTTAATACTATCAAGTTGGAAGATAATTTCAATATAAGAATTCTGCGGAGACACAACCATGAAATCCGTAACAGTTGGGGAGGCTGTACATATGTGGGGGCAGAAGGTATATGGGAACTTCCTGTACTTTCATTTCAATTTTGTTGTGAACCTAAAACTGTTTTTTTTTTAAATAAAGCCTAATTTTTAAGTTTTTTTTTTTTTTTTAAATAGGCAGTGCTTAGTGGACAAGGTGATCTTTAGGTTCCTGCCATTCCTGAGGGCTCCTGATGGTTTGTGGGGAACACATTCTGAGATGTGATAATTCTGGGGGGAAATGGGGAGGACAAGGTAGGTCTCAAGCCTATGTGGGACCACTTGGATGCTATGAGTGGACCTTGTGAACCAGGTTCTGGACTGGGAGCTGCATTAAGAAGGAATTCAACTCAATTCCCATGAAGTGAGTGAAAGAAACAATTTCTGTTAAAGTGTGATGTTTGAGGTAATAAGCAAGGAGTACAAATAGAAATGAAAAGAAAGTAGTTTTCAAGATGGAACTGATGGTAAGATGAGAGCCAGGAACCCAAAGGAGCCAGATTCTTAAAACATTATTAATATGTGGGGATGTTCAAGGGCACCAGCTGTGGTATAAGAAAGACAAGGAACGTGAGACAAAATCAGTGGATTTGGCAACAAAGAGACCTTTAGGGCAACAAGGAGACCAACAAGCCTGAAGGCAGAGACTCAGCCTAATGCTGCTTGTGCCAGAGCATCCACACCCCCTGCATCTTCCATTTGTTTACCTGAAAAAATTTATTAATGAATGTATTATGCACAAGGGATAGGTGAAACAATGTATAACAAGTAAGTTCTGCCTCTAGGACATGAATAGTGGGCAGAGAAAGAGACAAGAAGCTTACTTACCTAAGTAAATAAGACATTATAACTCAGCATGATAAACACTATAATAAGGGAAGTTTGGGGCAATGTGGAGAGTGTCCTATGAAAGTAGCAGATGGTCTACATTTAGGGTAGGAGGTTAGAAAGGGCTTCCCGGAGAAAGTTCTTCTCAGCTGGGATCAATACCAGACTTGTGTTAGTCAGAGAAGCTAATAACAGCTGCTCTAACCAACAAGATCCAAGTTTTTTAAATTTTAAATGTTTTAATTTATTTTTGAGAGAGAGAGATAGAGACAGAATGAGCAGGGGAGGGTCAGAGAGAGAGGGAGACACAGAATCTGAAACAGCCTCCAGGCTCTGAGCTAGCTGTCAGCACAGAGCCTGACGCGGGGCTCAAACCCATGAACCGTGAGATCATGACCTAAGCCGAAGTTGGATGCTTAACCGACTGAGCCACCCAGGTGCCCCAAACAAGATCCAAGTTTTAAATAGTGGGTTGAATTGAGTCCCCCCAAAAAATATGTTCAAGTCTTAATTCCTGGTATCTATGAATATGACCTTACTTGGGAATAATTCCTTGCAGATATAAATCTAGTTAAGATGAAGTCATACAGGACCATGCTGGGGTCTAATCCATGTCTCATGTCTGTGAGAAGATGGAAATTCAAACACCTAGAAAGGCACACAAGGAAAGCATCCTGTGATGAACAAACCAAGGTTACAGTGACCGGCTACATATCAAGGAATGCCAAGGATTGCCACAACCACCAGAAGCCAAAAAGGGGCAAAGAAGCATCCTTCCTAGAGCCTTCACAGACAATGATATGGCCCAGAGCAAATGTGAGAAGACATATTTCTATTGTTTTAGGCAATCCCAGTTTGTGGTACCTTGCTATGGCTGCCTTAGTCCTCATGCACTAGGTCTTGTCTGCCTCCCAGTCTGGGTCAGTGGAGCGCCTGGCAGGGGAGAGGTAGCTCTGTTCCAGTCATTTAAGGACCCAGAGTCCTTTCACCTTACAGCTGCACAAGAGTCTGCACAAAATTGTCTGCAGTGATGGGAGAGAGAACACAGAGCTCTCACAGGAAGTTTGGGGATCAAGTTAGATCACTTGCACTCACATCCCACTGGTCATGTGCCCTCAACCACAGGAGAGGTGGAAATAACATCGCTCAGTATATCTAGGAGAAAATCTAGGAGGAAAAGGAAGCTTTTATTTGGTGAAAACATTGCATTGAACTACCTCTTCCCCAAAGTTTATAAACTGTTTTTGGAACTGAAAGAAGTGAATTCTTTTGAAACTTTCTGGGGTGATTCTGGGGTGCGATGAGAATAACTATTTCCATATTATGTACAATGTGGTGGAATTCAACACTCACCTATGCAGACCAAAGCATCCAAACCATTTCAGTCTGCACTCTCCCCTCCCAGGGGCCCCATCCATTCTCTGGGGTGTGGGCAGACTCTTCCCTGAGATAACTCAATCACCTTCCTTCTGGGCGGAGCAAACCCAAATCTGTCCCGGGTTCCACTTGCTTCTGTTTTAAGGTGGGAAATTGTGTTGGCTTTTGGTGCCCTTCTTGATGCAGCTCACTTTCCGGCTTTACTGCAAACTGCTGATGCCTTTGGAAGTTTTGGCTGAGGAAAAGAACGGGGCTCCAAACCCCTTGGGAACTGAATGCCAGCAGAGCACAGCTGGCTCTGGGTCCAACTGGATATAGAGGAGGCAAGACAGGTCTATGTGCGTGTCTCCTCCATTATCACTCTATTGTATCTGAAGCCCAAGAGAGGAGATGAGAGCATGGTAATTAATTTGAGGCTGGACGGCTCAGCCAATCCCATCTCAGTCCCAGTGCTAGGGGGCATTTCCATTTCCCTTTTATTTTGACAAGCATATTAATCGGCAGAGGTGAAAAGCATTATTAAAAGCAGCTGCTGGTGCTAGCATTCCCCACCCCTACCCCTACACACTCGGTCCCAAGTGGCAGTCTCTCCCAAAAAGCAAAAGGGCCCTGCCCAGCTCCTCAGATGTAATTATCCCTTTGATCTTTTCAAATACCTAAATACACACACATACACACACACACACACACGCACATCTGCATGCATATTCACATGCATATGCATATGCCCACATATACACATGCATGCACTAATAAGTCTATCAAAGGTGCCTTTATGAACCAGAGGTCCCAATTTTCCCACTGCACCCTGCAGCTGAGCCTACTCTGCTTTGTCTGGACACTTGGGGGTCCACTCTTCACCAAAGAGGGAAAATATTTAGAATATTGACCTTCAAGACTCTGGAAGACAAAATATATAAATAAATCATACAACTCAACAACCTCAACCCAAGTAATCCAATTTAAAAATGAGCAGAAGACATAAACAGACATTTCTCCAAAGAAGACACCCAGATGAAAAGGTACTCAACGTCGCTCATCTTCAAGGAAATGCAGATCAAAACCATAATGTGATGTCACCTTGCAGCTGTCAGAATAGCTGAAATCGACAATACAAGAAACAACATATGTTGGCAAGGAAGCTGAGAAAAAGGAATCCTTGTACACTATTGGTGGAAATGCAAACTGTTGCAGTACTCCAGAGAACAGTATGGAGATTCATCACAAAGTTAAAAATAGAACTACCTTAAAATCCAGCAGTCTAACTACAGGGTATTTACCCCAACAATACAAGAACAATCATTCAAAGAAATACATGCACCCCTATGCTGCTAGCAGCCTTATTTACAGTAACCAAATTATGGAAGCAGTCCAAGCGCCCTTCCTTCAATTGACGAATGGATGAAGAAGAGGTCTCTCTCTCTCTCTCTCTCTCTCACACACACACACACAGGTATATTATGCAGCCCTAAAAAAAGGAATGAAATCTTGCCATTTGTAATGATATGCTTGGAGCTAGAGAGTATGCTAAGTGAAATAAGTCAGTCAGAGAAAGACAAATACCATAGGAAATCAAGAAAGAAAACAAATGAGGCACACCTGGCTGGCTCAATTGGTTGAGCATCCGACTTCACTTCAGGTTAAAATCTCATGGTTTGTGAGTTCCAGCCCCACATCTGGCTCACTGCTCTCAGCACAGAGTCCACTTCAGATTCTCTGTCCCCCTCTCTCTATATGCTCCTCTCTTGATCGTGGTCTCTCTTTCTCAAAAATAAATAAATATTTTTAAAAACTAAAAAGAAACAAAACAAACAAGCAAAGGAAAAAGAGAGATAAATCTAGAAATGGACTTTTTAATTTATTATTTTCTAAATATAATATGTTGTCAAGTTAGCTCATTATATGCCAATACAATGTATACAGTGTGCTTTTGGTTTCAGGAGCAGATTCCCATGATTCATTGCTTACATACAAAACCCAGTGCTCATTCCAACAAATGCCCTCCTCAATGTCCATCACCCATTTTCCCCTCCTGCTGCCCCACAATCAACCCTCAATTTGTTCTCTGTATACAAGAGTCTCTTATGGTTTGCCTCCCTCTGTTTAAAGCTGTTTGCTTTCATTCCCTTCCCTCATGGTCTTCTGTTAAATTTCTCAAATTCCACATATGAGTGAAAACATAACGATATCTGTTTTTTTCTGACTTATTTCACTTACCATAATGCCCTCCAGCTCCACATTGTTGCAAATGGTAAGATTTTATTCTTTCTCATTGCCAAGTAGTATTCTATTGTATATATAAACAGCATCTTATTTATCCATTCATCACTTGATGGACATTCGGGTATTGTTGACAGCACAGCTATAACCATTGGGTACATATGCCCTTATGAATCAGTACTCTTGTATCCTTTGGATAAATTCCTAATAATACTATTGCTGGGTCATAGGGTAGATCAATTGTTAATTTTTTAGGGAACCTCTACACTGTTTTCCAGAGCGGCTTCCCCAGTTTGCATTCCCACCAACAGTGCAAGAGTGTTCCCATTTCTCCACATCCTTGCCAATATCTGTTGTTTCCTGAGTTGTTAATTTTAGAGGTGGTATCTCAATGCAATTTTGATTTGTATTTCCCTGATGGTGAATGATGTTGAGCATTTTTTCATGTGTCTCTTTGGCCACCTGGATGTCTTCTTTGGAGAAGTGTCTTCTTCACTGGATTATTTGTTTCTCAAGTGTTGAGTTTGGTAAGTTCTTTATAGATTTTGGATACCAACTCTTTATCCAATATGTCATTTGCAAATACCTTCTCCCATTCCATCAGTTGCCTCTTAGTTTTGTTGATTGTTTCCATTGCAGTGCAGAAATATTTTATCTTGATGAGGTCCTAATAGTTCATTTTTGCTCCTATTTCCCTTGCCTTTGGAGATGTGTCAAGTAAGAAGTTGCTGCAGCTGAAGTCAAAGAGGTTGTTGCCTGTTTTCTCCTGTAGGGTTTTGATGGCTTCCTATCTCACACTTACGTCTTCATTAATTTTGAGTTTATTTTTTTGTATGGTGTAAGAAAGTGGTTCCAGTTTCATTCTTCTGCATGTTGCTATCCAGTTCTCCCAGCACCATTTGCTAAGACGACTGTCTTTTTTCCATTGGATACTCTTTCCTGCTTTGTCAAAGAGTAGTTGGCCATACATTTATGGGTCAAATTCTGGGTTCTTTATTCTATTCCATTGGCCTATGTATCTGCTTTTGTGCCAAGTCCATACTGTCTTGATGATTACAGCTTTATAGTGCAGGCTAAAGTCTGGGAGTGTGATGCCTCCAGCTTTGGTTTTCTTTTCAACAGTACTTTGGCTATTCAGGGTCTTTTGTGATTCCATGCAAATTTTAAAATTGTTTGTTCTATCTCTGAGAAGAATGCTGGTACAATGTTGATTTGGATTGCATTGAATGTGTAGATTTCTTTGGGTAATATCGACATTTTAACAATATTTGTTCTTCCAATCCATAAGGATGGAATATTTTTCCATTTCTTTGTGTCTTCTTCAATTTTTTTCATAAATATTCTATAGTTTTCAACTTACAGATCTTTTACATCTTTATTTAGGTTTATTCCTAGGTATTTTATGGTTCTTGGTGCAATTATAAATAGGACCAATTTCTTGATTTCTCTTTCTGTTGCTTCATTATTGGTGTATAGAAATGCAAACAATTTCTAAGGGAATTCTATCAGACATTTAAAACAGAGGTAATTCGGGAGCTGGGCAAGATGGCGGAGAAGTAAGGAGCTCCGTACTTGCACTCGCGCCCATCCATCACACAGAAAAGATCTGAAGACATTGGAAACCTTACAAAACCTGAGAGATTGGGAGAAAAAAGACGCAGAATCCACTGAGAGAGCCTTCTAACGTGAGTGCGAACCGGGGAAGATAAAATCGGGCCGGAATCGGAGATTCCAGGGTGGGAGGCGATCCCCCTCT